>NC_053115.1:2940999-2965999 GCF_010015445.1 Perca fluviatilis | reverse complement strand
AATAAATATACTTAATGTTATACAATATATGTAGGGGGTCCCTGATCTGTTTCTGTTTCAGTTAAGGGGTCCTTGGCTTAAAAGAAACGTTGAAGACACCTGGATTAGTTGATTTAATCGACAGATCTGTAAATCTGAGTTTCTCCACTAAGAGTCGTGCTAAAAGCACCACTTTAATATAACTATAACTTTAATTCTTGTGTTTACCAGAGATGTGCTCGTACGTTTCTTGGAAATAAGTCATTCAGCATGAAAAAAAGCATCAAACATGATAATTGACTAAAAGAAATCTAAGTTGACTAAGACCAAAACAACCGATTAGTCGACTAATCGACTAAGAGGGAGCAGCGCTATAAATAACTGCTTAATTGAACGCAAATACCATTCTAAATGCTCTACTGATTGTAAGATACTAATTCATCAGCAAAACTGCAGGTGAAGTATTGCATTGAGTGCTTTATTGACTGGAGGTGAAACTTGGAGCTGGCTGGGATTAGATTAGACAATACTTTATTCATCCCACAATGGGGAAATTCACTTATTACAGCAGCAGTTATCCCACAAAAGAATGTAAAGTGGCATTATATGAAAAGTATTGTAAAGAAAAGTAAAGTGAGGTGGCCATAGTGCGAAAAATATAGTAATACAAGTAAGTAATTGGCATGAAATTAGATTGAATATGTAATTAAATAACAGCAAAAGTAATTAACCATAATATAAATTATATTTAAGTGTGACCATAATATAAATAATAATGAAAAGTACTCCGAATGGAGAAATATAAATACAGATAAAGAAGACCCAGTGGTGGGTAATTGAAACAGGAACAGAAAAACAATGACCCTCTCTGGTTTTACTAGAATTTAAACAAATGTATAGATTATACACAGAGAGAGAGAGATGGAGCTAGGTGAAGCATCAAACGTGACTAATCGACTAAAGAAATCTAAAGTTGACTAAAACGACCGATTAGTCGACTAAGAGGGAGCAGCCCTAGTGTGACATTATGAAAGAAGTCTAATTATATATTTCCTTACCTTCATGTCGTTCATGATGAGCTGGAAGAGCCCTCCCAAGGCGCTGCATTCCTTCTCTATACCCACATCCATTTTTCCACAGGCTCGGAAAAAAAATAAAAAATCCTCAACTTCCCAAACTTTCTACCTCCCAAAAGTTCCAAAGTTTTTTGGAAATTCTCCAACAGAGGAATCAATAGAGGCTTTTTTATTATTACTATTATTATTATTTAATGGAGAAGGAAGGGAAGGGGTAGTTACAACACCCTGAGGGCAAAGTCCACTTAGAAAAAAAAAATTTTTTAAAGAAAAACTAGCCAAACACAGAAATGGAAAAACCATTCAGGAGTAAAAAATTAAAAAAAAATCCAGGTCGCGAGACACCGAGAGACTAACGTTAGGCTTTAGTCAGCCAATGCTACCAGCCGGCCAGCTTGATAAACGTCCCAAAAAACACCACATCATGCCTGAATCACACAGCAGACTGTCTGGACTAATGTCTGGCCGGTTGTTCAGTCCCCCGGCTGGCTGCTTGTAGTCCCGGGTAAAAAAAATGGAAAACACAGCTAACCGCAGCTAGCTAACTAGGCTAGCTAGGTTAGCGTTAACTCCGCTAGCAACCTGTGACTGTGTGTGACAGTCCGTGGTCAATCAGTTCGCCTAAAATACATCGATACGACTCTTATCTTTTATCTGACGTCCGGCTCGGATTCAAACCTCCGCAAGTCGGTGTTTCCTGAGATGTATCCGAGAGGCTCCACGTTGTTTTCTTGCGAGTTTTTCTGACGAGAGAGACAGCCGTTTTTCCTCCAGTTACTCCAATGGGGAGCCCTAACCTAAACACTGCGCCAAGGTAGCCACAGCGATGCTAACACACATCCGGTCACGAGTTTCACAATAAAAGCCTTTTTTTTTTTCTTTTTTTTTTAAAGATTATTTGTTGGGGTGTTCCGTCTTTAATTAGGGGTGGGCGATACTGGTAATTTTTGTAGGGCTTGCAAAAGTCATGCCGACAATTAGTAGGCCATTTGAATAGCTTGAATAGCTTAGTATTCTATGCAATAAAAGGTATCTAAAAAGGCTTTAGGCTGCCCTAAATATACAAATATAAAAGAAATAAATATACTTAATTTTATACAATATATGTAGTAGGGGGTCCCTGATCAGTTTCTGTTTCAGTTAGGCTAAGGGGTTCTTGGCTTAAAAAACGTTGAAGACCCCTGGATTAGTTGATTTAATCGACAGATCTGTAAATCTGAGTTTCTCCACAAAGAGTCCTGCTAAAAGCACCACTTTAATTCTTGTGTTTACCAGAGATGAGCTCATATGTTTCTTGGAAATAAGTCCTTCAGCATGAAAACAGCATCAGACATGACTAATTGACTAAAAGAAATCTAAGTTGACTAAGACCAAAACGACCGATTTTAGGCAAATCTAAATGTTTTTATTTACTAACTAGAACAATATAAAACAATGTAACGCTATAAAAATAATAAAATAATAAAATAATATAACAAAATATAAATATAACAACGTCAACAACACAACCAAAAATACCTTCCGTTACACACAGATATCTGTGAAAAATAAAGTCAGTTTTGCAAAATAAGTAAACAAAAGCCACAATGTAGAAATATGAATATAACAATATAAAAAATACACTGCGCACAGACTTGGAGAGACGCTGTGCTCGCATGAACTCGGAGAGAAACTGCAAAAGTATCGATCTCATCACGACAGTATGGATCCGATACCAATACTCATCTTGGTATTGATACGCCCAGCCCTAGTCTTTATTTGATAGGACAGCTAGGTGAGAGAGAGGGGTGAAGACATGCAGGGAATCGTCACAGGTCGGACTCGAACCCTAGACCTCTGCGTCGAGGAATAAACATCTGAGTAGCCCTATATGCGCGCCTGCTCTGCCCACTGACCCAACCCAGCCGCACAATCAAAGCCTTTAATCCATCAATCAAAATGTGTTTAACTCTTTTTCATAGTATGCTTTTGTATACTTTCAAACTATATTCTGTATCAATAGTCTCAGACTAGAAAGTAACTAATAACTACAGTTGTCAAATAAATGGAGTGCAGAATATTTAGTGAAGTGGAACTGTGGAAGTATATATGAGCATGAAATAGAAATACTCAGGTAAAGTAGGCCTGTACCTCAAAATCTTACTTACAGTAAGTGCAGTGCTTGAGTAAATACATTAGGTTCTTTCCACAACTGCAGGTTAGTGCCATTTAAAGTGCTTTACAGGTGGCTGACAAGCTAATAGAGAGGTAGATAGATAGAGAGATAGATAGATAGAGCGATAGATAGATAGATAGATAGATAGATAGATAGATAGATGGATAGATAGATCGGAGATAGATAGATAGATAGATAGATATATAGATAGATAAATAGATAGATAGATAGATAGAATGATAGATATATAGATAGATAAATAGATAGATTGATAGATAGATAGATAGATAGATAGATAGATAGATTGGTAGCTAGATAGATAGATAGATAGATAGATAGATATTATATATATATATATATATATATATATATATATATATATATATATATATATATATATATATATATATATATATATATATATATATATAAACATCTTTGTTGCCTTTACTTTGAAAGGCCAGACAGTTTCCGGTCGGCGCTGAGCTCGCGTTGCTTGACGCAAATGTGTTTGTGGCTGGAGGACGTTTGTTTTGTGTGGAAAACGCGTCGGTCCGGCAGGGCGGAGTTAAGTGAAAGATGTTGCCCTAACAGGAGAATATATTGTGACTTTACTGGTATTTTACTGGGAGGTGACAAGGATATATACAGATATAATATATATATATATATATATATATATATATATATATATATATATATATATATATATATAGTTCCTGCAGAGTTCCTGCAGGGTTTCAGCGCAATTTCATTTTTGTCTCAAATCTCTCTGTTGTCTCGGGAGACAACACAGGGCTCGTAAACGGCAAACAAACACGAGAGGCACAGGCTGTAACTCGTATGTTCTTAAGATTATATTGTTTGTTTCCATGTAAATTACATTGTTTTACTCATTAAACAGCGTCAATGACATAGGGGCTGGTTTGTCTTTCGTCTTTAACTGTAAAAAAGCACCAACAGTGGGAAACCACTGTGACATGACCCAATATTAATGATATAGTGTCAGTTACAACAGTATATATACTGTGTGTGTGTGTGTGTGTGTGTGTGTGTGTGTGTGTGTGTGTGTGTGTGTGTGTGTGTGTGTGTGTGTGTTTTGCTGACGCACAGGACCACCATATCTCCCCACCAAACACAATAATACATCTTAATTGTTCTGTTTTTAAACTGGGATCTGGTTCACTCAGTGATTTGATTACATGCAGCTACAACAAGGACATAATCATGCACTTTTTTCAATCAATCATTACACATACAAGACATACAGTTCCAGTGTTTCATGTTACACAAATTAAACCAATAGATCCCATTAATGTCACTGATCCCTCTGTCTTTGTTTAAAGATGAACTAGACTCTTATTTTTTCGTTTACCCGTGGTCAACTTTCCGTATTCTCACTGCACCCAAAGTGCAGTATTAAAGGTCTACCAAGGCTCCACCTCTCACCTGACTCATATAAGTCACACTAGGAAAACATTTGTTATTCAAAGGAGAGACGCACAGAGCGGTCGATAAGATTGACAGTAACCTTCAGACCAAACTCACAAGGAAGCAGCTTCAGTAGGGGAATTATCGCAACTTCAACCTGCCACGAATCGAAGCACTGACTGTGAGTTTTATTTTATTTTAAACGCGACTCAAAGTGAAAGTTACTGAACTTTGTACAGGGAGGAGGGAGGCCATATCTGATTAACGTTTGTGCTTTGTACCGGCTGTTTCCTCGGCTTCACTCAGAGAGAAAATGGCTTCCCGGTCAGAGAAGGATCTCTCCTGTCCTGTCTGCCATGACATCTTTAAAGATCCTGTTGTCCTGTCATGTAGCCACAGCTTCTGCAAAGACTGTCTGCAGAGATGGTGGACAGCAAAAAAAACAAGGGAATGTCCAATTTGTAAGAGAAGATCATCGAAGAGTCAACCACCCGTCAGTTTGGTTATAAAGAACCTGTGTGAGTCTTTCTTGCTGGACAGAGATCAGAGATCTTCAGAGGCGCTCTGCAGTCTGCACGCCGAGAAACTCAAACTCTTCTGTCTGGACCATCGGCAGCGAGTGTGTGTCGTCTGTCGGGTTTCAAAAACACACAACAACCACAGATTCGTACTCATCGACGAAGCTGCACAGGATCACCGAGAGGAGCTCCACGAGTCCCTGAAGCCCTTACAGGAGAAACTGAAGCTCTGTCAACAAGTTAAAGGAAACTGGGATCAAACAGCAGAACACATGAAGGTCCAGGCCCGACGCACAGAGAGGCAGATTAAGGAGCAGTTTAAGAAGCTTCGCCAGTTTCTAGAAGAGGAAGAGGAGGCCAGGATCTCTGCTCTGAGGGAGGAAGAGGAGCAGAAGAGTCAGATGATGAAGGAGAAGATGGAGGCTCTGAGCAGAGAGATAGCAGCTCTTTCAGACACAGTCAGAGCCACAGAGGAGCAGCTGAGAGCTGAAGACGTCTCATTCCTGATCAACTACAGGGCTGCTGTGGAAAGAGTCCTGCAGCGCCCTCTGCTGGATGATCCACAGCTGCTCTCAGGAGCTCTGATAGACGAGGCCAAACACCTGGGCAACCTGAGCTTCAACATCTGGAACAAGATGAAGGACATGGTCTCCTACACTCCTCTGATTCTGGATCCAAACACTGCTTATCCAGAACTCATCCTGTCTGAAGATCTGACCAGTGTGAGATGTGGAGAGAGACAGAAGCTTCCTGATAACCCAGAGAGGTTTGACTGCTATCGCATCGTCCTGGGCTCTGAGGGCTTCAACTCCGGGACTCACCGCTGGGACGTTGAGGTTGGACACACTACCAGCTGGGTCGTGGGTGTGGCAGCAGAGTCCGTCCAAAGAAAGGGAGACATAGGCTTACGGTCTGGATTATGGGGAATGGGGCTCTGTCATAGTAAATACACAGCGTGTTCACCACCAGGTCCAGTCACTGTTCTCCCTGTGAAGAAGAAGCTCCGCAGGATCAGAGTGACTCTGGACTGGTACAGATGCAGTCTGTCGTTCTCTGATCCTGACACTGACACACACATTCACACCTTCACACACACTTTCACTGAGAGGCTGTTTCCGTACTTTAGTAATCTGAATCCATTGCCACTGAAGATATCGCCAGTTAACGTCTCTGTAACACTGAACTGAGTTAATCAAGAAAAAGATGATGATGGCGATGACGACAACGACGACAACGATGATGACAGACCCAACTGAAATCTATATATTGTTATTTGTTTAATATCTGCGGAAGATCCGCGGAAAATCTGCAGAAGATCTGTTGAAAATCTGCAGAAAATCTGCAGAAAATCTGTTGAAAATTTGCAGAAAATCTGCAGAAAATCTGTTGAAAATTTGCAGAAAATCTGTTGAAGATCTGCAGAAAATCTGCAGAAAATCTGTTGAAGATCTGCAGAAAATCTGCAGAAAATCTGCTGCTGCTGCTGATGACAGACCCAAATGAAATCTGAATTTTTCATTTGTTTAATATCTGCAGAAGATCTGCAGAAGATCGGTGGTATTCTGCGTCCGCAGATTGCGTGTGGCCCTGATGAGAACAAAGTCACAGAGTTTAGTCGTTGGTGTCAGAATGAAACCTAATTCATCAGCAATATAGTTCATATAAAGGCAGTCAATTAATCAGACAGGAGCCATTTTATTTTAAAAATCATATTTTTTTAATTTGAAAACGTTTTTATGGCGACCCAAAGTGCTCAATGTGAATTCAATGAATACAAAATTATAAAATAAAAATTATGTATGAATAAATGCTGACCAAATATGTCTAATATGTCCAATGAACTTGTGAAACAATTCAATAAATTAGTATTTTTTTTTTAAAACATGTTATGTTATCCTGCTTTTTTCCACACTGAGAGTTCACTAAATGTCATTTTCATTTTGTGCAAATGTTTTATTTCAAAATAAAATTTTTCCAAAGTCTGTTTTTATTTCACGGCATCATTTTACCAATGAGCATTGACACACTGTATTTGTTATGTCACTGTGACATCATAAAAAGGCATTTTTGGCCATAACTCAAGAATTCCTCTGCTAATTACGACAACATTTCACACAAATGTCTAATAGGATAAAATGATGAAGTGATCAGAATCAGAAAAGCTTTATTGTCAAGTACAAGGAACATACAAGGAATACAATAAAATTACATTTTGTATCCAAAAGGTCAAAGGTCAACTTTACTGTAACATCATAATGTAAAATAATGCAAAAAAAAACACTTTTTTGGCCATTATTCAACGCCATAACTCAGGAACAGAAGGAGAGACATTTTGTTACGGTGTGGGGAATTAAAGGACCCAAATGCAGGAGAGTCAGGCAGGCAGGAGATGGTTTGAGCTTGAGGATGTATTTTAACAGAAAACGGCAGTACAGAGGCTGGACACGGAAAAAACTTACAAAATCACGCAGCGAGAAATCATAAACAACGGCAACAGGCTACAACACGCTGAACGGACCAGGACACAAACAGACAGACAAAGGGAACCCAGAGGTTAAATACATGAGGTAATGAGAAAACAAGGAACAGGTGATACAACAGGTGAAACACATTAGGACCATAGACAGTATATATATATAAACTGGACCACCAGACCCCATGTCTCTGGTCTGAGACCAGTGAAGGATACCAGAAGTCTCTTTCCCGGTGCTGGCTGAGCGTTACTGAGCAGCCTCCAACTGAGCTTGAAGACGTAGATGTGACGTGAGCAACCTGTCTGAAAGTGTGAAGTCTTCTGGTAGCTGTGCCGAGAGAAATCTCAATCATTCCCAATCTCACAGAGACGGAGAGCGTAGGTATATGTAAGGAGATAACATAGGCACAGGCTAATTACTGATCACTAACATGCTAGTTAACATTAGTAATTAAACCTAAACAGATAATGGAAGTCCAAACTGCCTGTGAGCTTCTCCTGTACTATACGGTAATTCCTCTACTGTGTGACAGTAAGTCTCGTGGTTATGACCCAATCGTTAGCCTATTGTTATAAAAGCGTCTGCTACGGAGCCATAACGTGAGCTACAAGGTAATGGAGCCTTTTATACATTGTCGTGTTTGTAGAAATAAACAACGGACAAATAGAGTCTTTAAACGCTTCAGATGTAAAGTTATTCTCTGTCAAAGTGGCGCCAAAATGAATGGGAGTCAATGGGATGCTAACGGGAGGTGATCGTTTTGTAGCATCAAAAAACCATAGCCATAGGAGCTACGAGTTCTGAAGCCAAGCTAACTCTCTTGGACAAGACAGAAAACCAGACTTTCACAATAAAACAGGAAACAGAAAAACAAGACAGAAAAGTACACAATCACAATAAGACAAAACAGGACCAAAATACCAGACAGAAATAGAACAAAATACAAGGCACAATACCAAAACCATAACACATTTGTTCTGATACTGAATTGGTGACACTGATTTTGAAACGGTGGTGATTCTTTAGATCTTATGTGATGATGCCGGGTTGAAGATGTGTTTGGGGCATCCACGTGGAGAGAAATCCAGCGCAAAATGAACCTAGGGGGTTAATCATACATGTGTACCGAGTTCACCGTTCTCTGGGATATGTTTTCATGTTAATCGAGTAGGACCAATATTAGCGGAAACTGCTAATTAGCTTATAAAGCTAGTCGACGCTAACCTGACTCCACCAGATGGATCGCTTCGCATTTGCTCGGCATATCCATCTGGGAACTTTCCGTTTGAGAACTTTTGGGAAGGGGAGGGGCAAAAATCCTGGTTAGCTGATTGGATAAACCAAAGCGAAATCAACCAATCAGATCAGTCGGGAGAAGAGCAAAAACATAATTTCCTCCGAGAAAAGTGTAAACATTTAAGCATAATTCCTTATATTTTTATTTATTATTTCCACTTTAATTCTCTCACATTATTGAAAGACAGTTTATCTCAGTTTCTGCTTAAACTGCTGAGACGTCCAGTCTGGAACATTATGTGAGCTGTTTGTCTGAGCAGATAGGGGACTACAAGGTCACCCTAAAAACTATCTCTAGTTTTCCCATGCCAGTTAAGATGTAACTGGGGGGTGAAAGTCGTACAGGGAGGAGGAGGCGAAATGGCTCCGAGATGTCTCTTGTATTTCTTGATTGTCTTCATGTGTATCAGATTGCCTGTAAGAACTGTAGCGTCATAATAATCCAAGTGCGTGTGTGCTGTCACTCTGAAGATGCATATAAGCCTGGTGTTCTTGTTCACTCATTTGCCTTTTGTGAAATCATGTTGCTCCTATTTGCAAATATATCTTTAATAAAATACGGCAAGGCAAGGCAATTTTATTTGTATAGCACAATTCAGCAGCAACGCGATTCAAAGTGCTTTACACAAGACATATAGACAGTTAAAAATATCATACAAACTGAGAACAGATGAAGAAACAGTTATAAAAAAAAAATGAATGAATAAAGAATAACATTTAAAATTTAAATACAAAAATGAATTAAGAAAAAGCAGTGTTAAAAAGAAAGGTCTTCAGCCTTGATTTAAAAGAGCTGAGATTAGGTGCCGACCTACAGTTTAGCGGTAGTTTGTTCCAGATGTAGGGACCATAGAAGCTGAACGCAGCTTCCCCCTCCCAACATGAGTATATTAGTCTGTCTGTCTTATTTGTTTCAATGTACTAAACTCTGAAAACCTCTTCCCCTGCTGCAAAGGAAACGTCCACTACAAAAGCCTCCAGTGCTGTTTTTTCTTTGCTCTTCTTTCAATGAAGGAATACTTTCTACTTCAGATAAAACTCGCTGCGATCGCTACGCTCATCTCATCAGCGGAAGCCGCCACGTTGTTTAGACCGAACAGTCGCTTCTCGTTGCATCGCACCTAAACACGCCTCAAAACCAACGCTGATTGGTCGGTCGTTTGGCGAACGGCTCCACATTTTTTCTATCTCAAAATGCCATGACTGACACCACTAGCAAGGCTCAAAATATCACCACACTTCAACGGTGGCATAACGAGGGTCCCTACATGTAAACACAAGCATTGAGAACTTTGTAAGTGTGCAGACAGTTTATTAAAAACATGGAGAGTTTATTGACATGCTTTTGTTACTGCGTGTCACTTTTTTTTAACAATTTGGGAGCTTTTTTCCTCATTTTTGTTGATTTTGTTCCGACTTTTTTGCGGCTTTCTCAGACATTTGTCACCTTTTTTGTAAATTTGTTTGGTTTTTCTGACATTTTTGTACACTTTTTGTCACATTTTTGTTGACATGAAGTCCTACAAAAGTCATCAAAAGAGTTCCTTAGCCACCAATCAAGCAAAAACAACGATACATTATTTTTAACATCAACAACCTGTTTCTCAGCCTGAATATGAAAACTCTCTCTCTGCTTCTTCTGGGGGGAATTTCTGAGTCTCAGAGTCGGCAAATCTGCCCAAATTCTGCTCTGAATGTCAGGTAACTGCAGTTAGAAAAACACTTTCCTGTGTTGTTGGTTTGGTGCACAACTAGGAGGGCCAAAATGTATTTATTGTGAACCCAAATTAATATACGGGCCGGAACTAAATCTGCAAGTGGCTGGATTTGGCCCACGGGCCTTGAGTTTGACACATGGTGTAGAGAAACAATCATAGACCGGTGTAAGGAGCTCACGAGCTGTTCGCAGATGGAGTAAACATGTCCATGGTGCAAACTCCACCAATCAGAGACGTCGCTGTTATGCTTAGGATTGTGGGTAGTGTAGTACTTCTCCATGACATTGCATCTCATAAAACAGATCCCAGAGAACGGTCGACTCTGTACACATGTCATATTAACCCCTAGATTCATTTTGTCCTGGATTTCTCCTTTAATACTTTTTTTATTAAATTTCCCATATTATGAAAAGAAATCACTTTTTCAGTTATTTTGTGTCTCTGGTGCTTCCACACACACACACACACACTTTTAAAACAACCCATCCATGCTGTTCTGAGTGGTTTCTGAATGTGTCCTGCCTTCAGTCTCCTGGTGAGCTGCTCAAAATCTGCACAGCTTTCTATTTTTTAAGGTTATTTTTTGGGCTTTTCCGCCTTTAATTTTTTGACAGGAAAGCTAGGTGAGAAAGGGAAGACATGCAGGAACTTGTCACAGGTTGGATTTGAACCCTGAACAGCTGTTTTGAGGCGTTCACTTTTCTGTTAAACCAATCAGAAGCGGCCATGAATTTCACGAGCCAATCACAGCATGACATCCCTGCTTTAAATGTGTTTTTCTCTCTCTGCTGCGGTCAGCTGTGCACCCTGGGTCTTCTTCCAGCACAACGCTCACATTGAGTCCTTCGGTCCGGTCTTCGGGCTCCTTCACACCCCCAGTGTCTAGACTCCATCGGGGGGATATGTCCTGTCTCTCTACCCCTTTTAAAATTATTTTATAACGATGGGAGTCTAATCTCCAAAGTCTCTGTACTTTTCATTATGCATACAGTACAGGCCAAAAGTTTGGACACACCTTCTCATTCAATGTGTTTCCTTTTTTTTCATGACTATTTACATTGTAGATTCTCACTGAAGGCATCAAAACTATGAATGAACACATATGGGATTATGTACTTAACAAAAAGTGTGTAATATCTTTAGATTTTTCTTCAAAGTAGTCACCCTTTGCTTTTTTATTAATGAGGGAAAAACTTCCACTAATTAACCCTGACAAAGCACACCTGTGAAGGTAAAACCATTTCAGGTGACTACCTCATGAAGCTCATTGAGAGAACACCAAGGGTTTGCAGAGTTATCATAAAAAGCAAAGGGTGGCTACTTTGAAGAATCTAAAATATAAGACATGTTTTCAGTTATTTCACACTTTTTTGTTAAGTACATAATTCCATATGTGTTCATTCATAGTTTTGATGCCTTCAGTGAGAATCTACAATGTAAATAGTCATGAAAATAAAAAGGAAACACATTGAATGAGAAGGTGTGTCCAAACTTTTGGCCTGTACTGTACTTACAATAAACCTTTGCATGGACATGGTCCAACCATATACCCCAACCCGCCCACTTCGCTCTGCATCAGCCAACCTGCTTGCTGCCCCCCCACAGCGAGGGACAACTAATCACTCAATGAAATCCCGACTGTTTTCTGTCCTGGCTCCCAAATGGTGGAACGAGCTCCCTGTTGACATCAGGACGACCGAAAGCCTACACATCTTCCACCGAAGGCTAAAAACACATCTCTTCTGACTACACAAAAAATTCTTGAAGCTGCACTTTCATATGTCTCTTTGTAGCTTAGCTTATTTAAAGCTGATGTACTTGCACTTACTACTTGTTTGGAGTTTGAACCTTCACAGTTGAAAGCACTTAACTGTAAGTCGCTTTGGATAAAAGCGTCCGCTAAATGACATGTAATGTAACATGTAATGTAATATCTGCAACGAAGTCTCTGCTGATTGAAATGAAAGAGGCTCAACAGTTGCGTCATATATTGTATGGACACGCTTATAAACCTCAGTCTGATCTGAATATTCTGCAAACAAGAGTCGGTAAACATCATTTTCACAATCCCTCTTCATATCTAAGTCTAATCTCCAAAGACTCGGTACATTTCATATTATGTATAAGTACAAATAAACCTTTGCATATCTGCAACGAAGTCTCTCCTGATTCAAATGGCCACTTGCAGCAATCGTCATTCATCCCAATTTTAAATGATAACATAAAGCAAGCAGACACAACAAAATTGTAGAGAAAGTTCCTTTTAATAGAAACCCCACAGACATATGAAGATGGAAAACGTACATATTCAGTTGGAAACTTATTATAAATCATATATATAATAAACCACACCATTCACACAAACAAGTAACAAGTGGACATCATTTCTTTACCGCAAAAAGCATTTTCATTCTGTTGTGAAACTAAATATTCTTCGGTGAATATTGTGTCTTTAAGGCACCGCTGGCTCCTGTAGATCACGGTTCTCTGATGGCATTCAGGCATAAACCGTTTACTGTAAAAAAAAATATCATTAACCCTTAAATATGCCGATATCACGCAACAATTGAAGACCAGAAGAACGTCTCTGAGTGGGTTAGGGTTAGGTGGCAGGTAATTGTAGTTTTAAAAACACTTTCCTGTGTTTTTGGGTTGGCGCACAACTAGGCGGGCCAAAATTTATCGTGAACCCAAATTAATATACGGGCCGGATCTAAATCGGCAAGGGGCCGGATTTGGCCCGCGGGCCTCGAGTTGGACACATGTGGTGTAGAGAAACGATCATAGACTTCAGTGTAAGGAGCTCACGAGCTGTTCGCAGATGGAGTAAACATGTCCATGGTGCAAACTCCACCAATCAGAGACGTCGCTGTTATGCTTAGGATTGTGGGTAGTGTAGTACTTCTCCATGACATTGCGAATAAAAGTTGTTTTTTCTTAAAACAAGGTTGATTTCTTAAATACCGCTCCTCCAGTTAGACTGATCTCATGAAGTGGCGCATGTATGACTTTGAAGCCAATTGGTACCAATTGGTGCCAATTGGTACCAATTGGTGCCAATTGGTTATCAAGACGCATACTGGCTTTTTAGCGTGTTTATCAACGCTGTTTGGCCGCCATTGACTTACATTACCTTGCGATTGCGTAACACGCCACATGGCTTTAGGAAAGTGGCGTGCATGTTTACGCGAAGTCATGATGTCATGTTGCAGTGGCGGAGCCCGATAGATAACTGCTGGACCAGGTCTCTCCGCTACCTGCCTGAAGTCACCTACGACCATGTGGTTGGGACTGTAAATGAACTCAGACACACACACACACACACACACACACACACACACACACACACAGACACACACACACACACAGACACACAGACACACACACACACACACACACACACACACACACACACACACACACACACACACACACACACACACACACACACACTCTCTCAAAGTAACAAACATTGTGAAAACAGCAAAAAAAAGGCAAAAGGTCCGAGACCGTGTACAGAAACTATCAGAGACTTCAACGGTAGCAGCTCGCTCTAGCCGTTCGCGGTTTCGCGGGTACGGTAAACGTTTCTATGGTGACAGCGAGTTGGACCAATCAGAGACGTTGCTGATACGCTTAGGGTTGTGGGTAGTGTAGTTTTTCTCGATAAAATCGCGGATAAAACCTGTTTTTGTTTGATTTCATACGGACTTCTGGCTTCTACAGGAGCAGAAACCTTCGTTTCACAACCATGCAGCTCGGGGCCAGTCTGCCTCGGATAGTTTAGACATTATGGGATGGTTTAGACATTATGGGATGGTTTAGACATCATGTCTGATAATCTAAATCCTCATGGAGAAAGGGACTGTTGACCGGAAGTTCTGATTCCCTACTCTGCGTTCGGGGAGCAGGAAGTGTGACATCGGCCTATAAAGCTGAAACAATTAATTAATTAATCGATCGATGATTTAATGGTGATTTTTACTGTATAGACCATACAATTAGTCAATCAATCATCCATGTTTCATATACAGTATACAATAGTACATGTCTCACTCACATTTTTGTAGCTTTTAGCTATTATTAAATTTGGTATTTGCCATAAAATAGCAGACAAATACTATATTTTACTTGTTGTGAACAAATCCCATGAAAAAAACAGACAAATAAAACTGTTAAAAGCTTGGTTAATATAATCGGTTCTACAATTAAAATCAATGAGTGATCTGATAGATTAATAAAATCCCCAAATTGATCTTGTAATACATGGATGTATAAGGGCTATATTGCGTTGACGACTGCTGTAGTTTGGCAGTCGTCCTGTTAAGTAGAAAAGCACTTTAAACCCTTCTGGAGGTCAATCCTTAATGTAAACATCAACCTGGTGCAAAAACTAAGTATTTGGATCAGTTACAACATTTTCAAGAAGAGGAATTTAAACAATATAAAGGTTTTGCTTTTGTTTTGTGAAGTATAAGACCTTTTCATAATCAAAAGATATCAGGTAGGTACAGTAGCATGTGAAAAAATAAAGCACCATAGATTCATAAAACCCATAATATACACAAAACACAAACATGGGGAACGATATACAGAAAGAAGCATTTAGGGAGTGTCAATCAAACGGCCCATTTGTGTGACGTCCTGTTGGGGTCTTAACCCTCGTGTTGTCACATTTACAAAGTTTTTTACATCAGAAATTTGGGTTTCTTTCAACCAAATTGACCAAAAATAACTTGGATTCATGCACGTACGTTGTATGGGACCCATACAACATATACATCCATGCATCCAAGTTCTTCGCAGGTAAGAATGATTACTTTCTGAGCATTTTGGGTGTTTTATTCAATTTTATAGCATTTAAAATGGTTAAATGGTTTTAAATGGTTTCAAAACAGACTAAACTTTGACATTAACCAGTCTGTGATCCACTCAACATCCTCTGTTCTTAACTATTAGTCAAAATAATTCACAATTTCTGCTTTGTTTTAACTCCAAAAATAGGAATAATGTCATATCAATTAGGTTTATTGACCATGAATAAAAAAAACAACGTTGAAATAAGTGACAAAAACGTTTTAAAAGAAAGCATCAAAGGCATCGGAAAAAGCAATTTCAAAAGGACAACAAGTTCATGGTCAATGGGAAGACAACACAAGAGTTAAACCAACCCAACAGAGCACAAGTAGACTTTATAGTTCACAATTACCGTTTCCCGCCCGATCTTTTTACAGATTTCGGCGTTTCCGACAGCACTCGAAGGCAGCCTTATTTCACAGCGAGAGAGAAGAGGCGAGCGAGACGTAGCGAGTGCTTTGTTGTTGCAGGAAGCTGTTACACAAACTCCCGGCAAGTTCAGTGCTAATGTTTCATTTTTGTGTACCCTCATAGCGTTTAAAACTTAAGAGGCAGTTTCTGTTCTCTCAAACCGCCTTAAACCATAGCTCAAAACACACCGACAAGTCACATGACTGGCCAGCGCAGCGTGACGCAGGGTTGCATTCCTCCAAAAGTTGAGTCGGTCTCAAGTTTTTTTTTTTAAAGTGTCTGCCCTGCTGCAACCAAGGGGGGTAAGCAAGCATCCAGAAAGCGTACCTCCTATGGGGAGACTCTAGGCTAACAAGCCATCACTTCCCGTTAGCATCCCATTGACTCCCATTCATTTTGGCGCCACTTTGACAGAGAATAACTTTACATCTGAAGCGTTTAAAGACTCTATTTGTCCGTTGTTTATTTCTAAAGAAACACGACAATGTATAAAAGACTCCATTACCTTGTACCTCACGTTATGGCTCCGTAGCAGACGCTTTTATAACAATAGGCTAATGATTGGGTCATAACCACGAGACTTACTGTCACACAGTAGAGGAATTACCGTATAGTACAGGAGAAGCTCACAGGCAATCAGGGGGACGTGGAGGCATCATACAGTCAAGGGAGAAGCCCGTAGAGAGGCCATGAAAGCATCGGAACAAAATATTTCAGCAACATTTTGCTCCTACGCTCATGGACAGCTCCTACTCACGCTCTCCGTCTCTGTAAGATTGGGAATGATTGAGATTTCTCTCGGCACAGCTACCAGAAGACTTCACACTTTCAGACAGGTTGCTCACGTCACATCTACGTCTTCAAGCTCAGCTGGAGGCTGCTCAGTAACGCTCAGCCAGCACCGGGAAAGTGCTTAATTGACTTCACTGGTCTTTAACTGTCTGCTCTCTTTCATTTTTTAAACAACATTCCCTGTTTTCATTCACTGTACCTGCCAGCTCTTCCCCCTCTCTGTGCTGCAGTCCTGAGACTCTCCAGCAGTAAACCAGACCAGAATATATGTATCATTCTTGTCTTTGGCTGAATCCAAATGTCCACCCTCCACTCCACACTTGGGGACTTTAACCGTATGTACTGTGATGTGTTCACAGGTCTCAATTCTGTTTCACAATTGTAAAATCTACAACGTCACATTAAATCGGTGAAGTCTGCACCCCAAGCAGACTCTCTGGAAATCTGCACAAAGTCTGCTGGAGGCCCCTTTGTGGACGGGATGAATTGAGGATTTGGAGAGCCCTCAGCACTCGCAGACTTCCCGGGGAACGCTGCCCGCAAAGTCTTCGAGTCTACAACTGCGGTGGAGTCCGTACACTTGGATTCAGCTTTTCTTTTTTTAATATTCTCTCAAGATTCCTTCTTTCCACCCTTTTTCAGATCTCCTCTTCCATCTCTGTTTGTGTTGGTCCTCATTAACTCGTAAAGTTAGGAATAAAGTCATATTTACAGGTTATGAACTCATATGTTTGGTTGTATCAGCCTGGACATGTTAAACAGTCCTTTAAAAACATGATATGGATGTACAGTATTTACCATAAACCAGTTGTTTGCCAGTTGTTCATGAAAGCTACAACTACAGCCAGTATAATCAACTGATTCTAGCTTATCGAAGACATATCGACATATGAGAAACTGCTTTACAGAAAAGCCAAATATTTGGCAGATATGTACAAGGTCATTATAAAAGGGTGTTGGCATTGTTTGACCACCAGAGGGCACTGACATTTTGTGACTGTAAATTGTCTTGTTAAGTACATGTCACCCAAATTCAAGTGATCGTCATCCAGAACGTTAACAGAAAAACAATATCTGCCAATATATCGATATGCAGATATTGGTATCAGCCTCTAAAATCCAGTATTGGATAGTACACATAAGCTGATGGTGGAGTTTACGGCCTTCCAGAACAACTTGTAGTTGGTAAAGTTGTACATTTTAAGCTTTATGCTTTGACAGGGATGACCCAAATGCATTACGAACCCTTCACTTCACTGTCTTCTTCTCATTTTAACTCCAACTTACATACGACTGCCCTGTATTTCTGTAGGAGCACAACTTTTTTAAAGCTGCTTTTCAGGATTTTCAGATCTGAAGGCTTCTTTTTGCCCAACCAAATCTACAGTAGATTTACTAAGAGATGAGACCCATCCAAACCAGTGCATTTCCAGTCCTAAAGCCCATTTCTTGGCCGTTTTCACACCTCAAAACAACTTAGCAGCGCCTTTGATTTCCCTACATATCTGGAAAACCTTTTTTCTTTGCAGCAGTTCCTGTTTTGTCTCATTCGATGAGCTCGGATCAGACCGGTCCACTCCATCCTTCCCCAAACCTGCTACGAATCCCCAACGCAAGCCTCTGCTTCTGTCTGCGTGGTCGCCTGTCTGTCCACCCATCTGTCTGTGGTTAACTCCCTTCCCCCCACCCCCTGTGTCTTGGCGAGATCGCTAGCGATAGCCAGCGCTCCTCCTTTCAGGAACCTGACGAAGTTCTCGCCGACGAGCGGCCCCATGGCGTACATGCCCGGCCCGTCTGCCGCAACCACCTTGTTCGTGAACGGGTCCACTTCGATCGGGTTCCTCCGGCACGTGATTGGCTCGTCGGGGTTGACGCCAAGCGAACGGCCATTGTCGCCCAGAAAGGAGAGGTTGGGGTGGGCGCCGATCAGAACCAGCGCCTTTGAGATCTGGACCACCGTCCGCTGGCCAGAGTCCGACTCCAGAACGCACTTCCGGTCCGGTCGGAGCGCCACCACCCTGTAGCGAGGGAAGCTCAGGTACCCTGGGTAGGAGGAAGGGGGTGAAGAGGTGGAAGAGGAAGAGGAGGGAGGGAGGGAGGAAGGGGAGGAGTGGTCATGGAGGTTCTGGGCGTGGTCCTGCGGTGGAGGGCTTGGCTGGTACTGCTGCTGAGTCATCATCTGGTGAACCTAGAGGCCAAAGATGAGAAACGAGTACATTAGCGTCACTGTGTCCACGTTCGGACACCGCTCGCTGCTATTGGCCATATTCCGACCTGACGCACCTTCCGGTCTTTTCGCGGTACTTCCGAGTTTCCGAGCTTCACCAAAAATGTTAGCAGAATTGATCCATACCCATCTAACAATCTACGTATGAATTTTCCTATGTGTACGTGGACATTTAGATGTCTAATTAGTATATGAAAGTTACTTTGATGAGGAAGAGAAGTAATAACGCTCGGGCCACGATCTTTTCCACTTAAAAGTTTCTATTTTTACTGTACTGGAAATTAAGGAGCTTTTATTGCATAGTTCAGAGTTGTAGAAGCGTGTCATTTTATTGTGATGGACGGAAGTAAGATCCGGTAGTTTTGACAGCACTGATTGGCTAATTCACCGGAGATAGCGTACTTTAGCCGGCTCTTGTAAAGTAAAAACTAAAGTAAACAGTTAAAACTTTATACCGTTAGAAAGGTAGGAAGCTACACTTTAGTTTTACACCATTGAATTAACTGAAAACATTAATAGATCTTTTATATTTGTATTTGAACAGATATTTTGATAGAACGCTGGCCAATAAGTGTCCGAACGTGGACACAGTGACGCTAGATATCACTAGGGCTGCTCCCTATTGGTCGATTAGTCGACTAATCGGTGGTTTTGGTCTTAGTCAACTTAGATCTCTTTAGTCCATTAGTCATGTCTGATGCTGTTTTCATGCTGAATGACTTATTTCCAAGAAACGTACGAGCAGATCTCTGGTAAACACAAGAATTAAGGGTTGACATTTGACCTAACAGGTATCACCGTGAAACCTACTTTGATTCCTTTCATTAAGGCAGTTATTTGTTGTATTACACGTTTTCTGAAATGTGTTTAAATATGCAAAGGAGGCGTTATCTTATTTAATATATGCATCCTTTTGCATGACTCTGTGCGGAGTAATTCAGATTTAATCTGTCGATTAAATCAACTAATCGATTAGTTGGTACAGTTGAATGAGTGTTAGTCGACTCAGAATTTCTTCAATCGAACACAGCCCTAGATATTAGATAGTAACTCCATATTGAACCCTGACCGCCTGAAAAAGGTCATGCTTTTGTCGCAACAAAGCCGGAAAAAAAGTGATTAGTCGAATTATCCATCGGTCCGATGGACCTTTCTCACAGCAGACACTCTGATTGGTCCGCACAGCTATGCTCCAACCAGAGCGAACTATCCCGACCTCAAATGTTGTGGGCGGGGCTAAGTTCGGCTGGTATCCAGGCTAGGTTCAATGGACCTTTCTCACAGCAGACATGTTGACTTGTCATAGTAGGAAAAGCACAGCTGACATTGATAACCTTAACGATGGCTCAGTTCCATCAAGTGTCCCAGTAAGACAATACTAACCATCGAAAAGTGGGACTACAGCAGTAATTGGTCAGTGCACATTAGCAGTGTACTGACTAGATTGTATAGCCTATTTTTATCTTTATAATGCAATAAAAACCTCTTTCAATAACAAAATTATTTAAAAATTTAAAATTTTTATTTCTAATTTTAATAATATTGTTTTTAACGGTTTTACTGATAGTATTAAAATCGGTCAAAATTGTTATTGTGGGTCAACAGTTCTGTGGTTAACTGTTAGCATCCCTCCTCCTCACCTTGTGCTAGGGCTGGGCGATAGGGGAGAAAATCAGATATCACGATATTCTTGACCAAATACCTCGATATCGATATTGTGGCGATATTCTAGGGTTGACAATAGGTGCTTTAACAAAAATATCTTCACACTTAGATTTTAGATAAATAATCACCAGTAATGTGGGCATAATGTCTACGTGGGGAAAAGGCAAATAACAGAACAGCTAGAACAGTCTGGTAAGTTCAGACAATGACATCACTTTACTGTAACACAGCCATTAAAGCGCCCCATATTCTGCTCATTTTCAGGTTCATAACTGTATTTTAAGGTTGTACCAGAATAGGTTTACATGGTTTAATTTTCAAAAAACACCATATTGTTGTTGTACTGCACAGCTCTCTCTCACTGCTGCAGATCCTCTTTTCACCTGGTTTCTGTTTTAGCTACAGAGTGAGACCTCTTTTCATCTTCTTCTTCTGTACTATCTTTGATTGCACTCGCACATGCTCAGTAGCTCAGATGTAGAGCGTGTCAGCTAGCTAACTCTAGAGACAGTAAAAGAAAGGCTGTTTCTCCAACTTTTGATTATGGTGAACTTGTATGTGTTGTAGCAGTGCTTTGCTATTGAGAACGACGTAGCATGCTAGCGTTAGCCGGCTAACGCTAGCATTAGCCGGCTAACGCTACGAGCTAACGGTTGTGGTTAGCCAGCTCATTTCGGACTGTGACGTCACAGTCCGAGCCGATGTTGACCAGCTCACCAGGAGACTGAAGGCAGGACACATTCAGAAACCGTATCTCACTCAGAACACCATGGATGGATTTTTTTCAAAGTGTGTATGTGTGTGGAAGCACCAGAGACACAAAAGAACACCCCAAATCACCAGAAAAAGTGTTTTTTTCATAATATGGGCACTTTAAAACCAGGAAAAGACACTTATGCCATACTACGATATCCAAAATCTAAGACGATATCTAGTCTCGTATCACGATATTGATATATTATCGATATATTGCCCAGCCCTACCTTGTGGTACTCTGGGTAGAGCAGCTTGGGCAGCTGGTTGAAGATGAGGCCTGGGTCGGTGACCGAGCGTCTGAAGGCGTGGTAAACCGGCGTGTTGAGATGGTGGGCGGCCAGTACCGCGTCGGCCGCCGTGAGCCCCGCCCCCACCACCAGCACGGGGTCTGACGATTGGTCGAGCTCGCCGCGAGAGATGGCGGCCTCCAGCTCCCAGAAGGAGTGGCAGACGTAGGGCAGGGACTCGCCCTCCACGCCTAGGCGCGCCGGGATATCGTGCGTCCCGGTCGCCAACACCACGTTGTGGGCCAACATGGAGAAGGGCACGGCCTCGGAAACAGCAGAACCATCTGGAAGGATGGAGGGAACAGGATATGGAGGTTAATATCAAGGGGGTAAAAGCTTCTCTCCACAACACCTACCTCTTATGGCGCCATTTTGATGCTAACAAGCACGTTAGCAACCTGCCGTTAGCATCCCATTGACTCCCATTCATTCTGACGTCACTTTGACAGCGAATAACTTTACATCTGAAGCGTTTAAAGACTCTATTTGTCCGTTGTTTATTTCTAAAGAAACACAACAATGTATAAAAGGCTCCATTACCTTGTATCTCACGTTATGGCTCCGTAGCAGACGCTTTTATAACAATAGGCTAACGATTGGGTCATAACCACGAGACTTACTGTCACACAGTAGAGGAATTACCGTATAGTACAGGAGAAGCTCACAGGCAGTTTGGACTTCCATTAGCTGTTTAGGTTTAATTCCTAATGTTAAAGTGATGGTTCGAGCCTAGAAGTCCTTTGCACCATGAGGGGGGGAAACCCCCCCCCAAATTTTTCACCTAAATTTAACATTGGGAGTTCATAGAGTAGGCGGTTAGCCGCTGAGTATTTAGCGCGAGGTTAATGGATCGGCAGTTTCTTATCATTACCCATTACCACCGAAACGATAATCAAAGGTCTACACTAGTATAGCTAGTTTTTTCACTCATAAAACGCATGGATTGGAAAGTTTGTAAGGTACACCAGAAGTTTATGTAAATAACACTTGCCTGCTGCTTCTGCTCTCTGCTGTTGTTGTTGCTGCTGTAAGACGAAGTGCTTAGGGACATCTACAAATTACTACACCAAAAGAGATGCAACAAAAATATTTTTAATTTAACTTATTTTTTAAAGTAAGTGCTGTAGTATAACTAGCAGGAGACAAGTAATAATTGATGTAAGTTTGGAGACATTACCTTATTTAATCATTAAATTAATAAATAGTTTTGTTGCATCTCTTTTCTGTGTTGTAATTTGTAGATGTCCCTAAGCACTCTTACTGCCCGGTAGTAACAGCAGCAGCAACAACAGCAGAGAGCAGAAGCCAGCAGGCAAGTGTTATTTACATAAACTTCTGGTGTACTTACAAATTTTACAATCCATCGTTTTATGAGTGCATAACCTATTTGTACTACTGTAGACGTTTGGTATCATTTTGGTACTATTAGTGGGGTAATGTTAAGAGACACTTCGGATCCATTAGCCTCTGCGCTAAGCTATTCAGCTGATAACTCTACTCTACGCTACGCTAACGCTCCCAATGTTCGACCCAGGTGAAAAAAGCTTCTGGGGGGGGTGTTTGGCTCGAGGTCATGGTGCAAAGGACCCTAGGGTGAAATTACTCCGAACCATCACTTTAACTAGCATGTTAGTGATCAGTAATTAGCCTGTGCCTATTAGGGGTGGGGGAAAAAATCAATACAGCATAGTATCGCGATATTTTTCGTGGCAATACTGTATCGATACACAGATGCCAAGTATCGATCTTTTATGATATATGTGTTGGTCAGTCTGTCTGCTTGACAATCAGATTTTGCAGCAATACAACTGAAGTGAGATGAACAAACAGAGAAATGTATCTTTTTAGATAAAACAAATGTTGACAAAATTGTCCTTTGGGGACATCATTTGAAACTGGGAAAAATTTGAAGTTGGAAAAAAGGTAATAAATTGCAATATATCGCAGAATATTGCAATATGTTTAAAATCGCAATAATATTGTATCGTGACATAAGTATCGTGATGATATCGTATCGTGAGGCCTCTGGTGATTCCCACCCCTAGTGCCTATGTTATCTCCTTACATATACCTACGCTCTCCGTCTCTGTAAGATTGGGAATGATTGAGATTTCTCTCGGCACAGCTACCAGAAGACTTCACACTTTCAGACAGGTTGCTCACGTCACATCTACGTCTTCAAGCTCAGCTGGAGGCTGCTCAGTAACGCTCAGCCAGCACCGGGAAAGAGACTTCTGACATCCTTCACTGGTCTTTAACAGTCTGTGGTTAATATCAGCCGCTCTCTTTCAACAACATTCCCTGTTTTCATTCACTGTACCTGCCAGCTCTTCCCCCTCTCTGTGCTGCAGTCCTGAGACTCTCCAGCAGGGTGGCGCCCCCTCCTGGTTGCCAGGCTGCCTGGTTACCGAGGTGACGGTGGTACCACATGCAAAGCTCTGCTCCAGGGACATCTGGGAAACGTAGTGTTGGTAGTAGGAGGCGATCTCTGCTGGCGTGGCACGGTCGTTTCGAACATTTCTGGAATCAAATAAACATGAAAACAGATGTGTTTAAATACCTCACAACAAAGGACCGTTTTTTATATTTCACCAAGACACTCATCAAGGCACCGCGTTTCGGTACAAAACCCTAATCACACCTCACTTGGCCCCTGCTTTGTAATGCCTACTTAACCTGCACTTTATGTAGCCTATTGTATTCTTGTACTGTATTGAATGTTAAAACTCTAGGCTGTCTTGCACGCTTGATAACCTGTTCTCAACGGACTACCTGGTTAAATAAAGGTTAAAGGTCCCATGACATGCTGCTTTTTGGATGCTTTTATATAGACCTTAGTGGTCCCCTAATACTGTATCTGAAGTCTCTTTTATATAGGCCTTAGTGGTCCCCTAATACTGTATCTGAAGTCTCTTTTATATAGACCTTAGTGGTCCCCTAATACTGTAACTGAAGTCTCTTTTATATAGACCTTAGTGGTCCCCTAATACTGTATCTGAAGTCTCTTTTATATAGGCCTTAGTGGTCCCCTAATACTGTAACTGAAGTCTCTTTTATATAGGCCTTAGTGGTCCCCTAATACTGTATCTGAAGTCTCTTTTATATAGACCTTAGTGGTCCCCTAATACTGTATCTGAAGTCTCTTTTATATAGACCTTAGTGGTCCTCTAATACTGTATCTGAAGTCTCTTTTATATAGACCTTAGTGGTCCCCTAATACTGTATCTGAAGTCTCTTTTATATAGACCTTAGTGGTCCCCTAATACTGTATCTGAAGTCTCTTTTATATAGACCTTAGTGGTCCCCTAATACTGTATCTGAAGTCTCTTTTATATAGACCTTAGTGGTCCCCTAATAC
>NC_053115.1:2890999-2935999 GCF_010015445.1 Perca fluviatilis | reverse complement strand
CCTTGCATCATGTGCACATTGCAACGTCAGTGTGTGCAAATAAGCAGCTGACTGGGGAAACAATGCACACATTACCATACCATACCATACCATACCATACCATACCATACCATACCATACCATACCATACTGTCTGCTAAGCAAATTTGCCTTCATATTTCATGGATAAAGACAGAGACCCTGTTGTGTAATGGGTTTTAGCATGTCAGGAAATTATTATTTATACAACCATTTAGGGATGTTCAATTAATCAAAATGTAATCGTGATTATGATTTAGGCTCCCAATGATTACAAAAACTGAATAATCGAGAGAAACGATTATTTAGCTCATTAAGTTTTGCAAGTTAACTCTTATTTTCTCTTGTGTTCTGAATGAAAAAATGAAGTTTAAATAAGAAAAGTATTTAGGCAAATTTCACAGTTTTAGGCTTTTTAACTGTTGATTTACTTAACCTTTTTTAAGTTCAATAATTGCAACATCTTTCCAAAAGTCAATGAGTAATCGTGTTAATTATCGTGATTTTAATATTGACCGATTATTATTATTTATTTTTTTAAATTTATCGTGGAATAGTCTAAATGTGTGGTTCCCAAACTTTGTCACATCAAGGACCCCTAAACTGGCAGAAATTAGACCATGGACCCCCATTTCATAACATTTTGTCCCAGGGTCCTCCATCTGATAGTATTTAGATGTTTTATTACAGAAAGTGTATGAAACCCATGACCAAAATAGTCATAGATTCTGTCATTGTGTTACTTCTGAGAGAGAGAGACAGAGGGAAAGAGATAGAGAGAGACAGAGAGTGGGAGACAGAGAGAGAGACAGAGGGAAAGAGATAGAGAGAGACAGAGAGAGAGACAGAGGGAAAGAGATAGAGAGAGACAGAGAGAGAGAAACAGAGAGAGAGACAGAGAGAGGGAGAGAGACAGAGACAGAGAGAGACAGAGAGAGAGAGAGGGAGAGAGAGACAGAGAGAGAGAGAGACAGAGAGAGAGAGGGAGAGAAAAAAGAGACAGAGACAGAGAGAGAGGGAGAGAGAACAGAGCAGAGAGAGAGAGAGGGAGAGAGACAAACAGAAAGAGAGACAGAGAAGAGAGAGGAAGAGAGACAGAGAGAGAGGAGACAGAGATAGAGAAAGACAGAGAGACAGAGATGGAGAGAGAGAGAGACGACAGAGAGAGAGAGGGGAGAAAGACAGACGAGAGACAGAGAGAGAGAGACAGAGAGACAGAGAGATGGAGAGAGAGAGACCCTGAACAGAGAGAGAGAGACAGAGAGAGAGAGAGGAGACACATACAGAGAGAGAGGGGAGAGAGAGAGACACAAGCGAGACAGAGAGAGAAAGACAGAGAGACAGAGAGTGGAGAGAGAGAGAGACAGAGAGAGAGAGAGAGAGAGAGAGACAGAGAGAGAAAGACAGAGAGACAGAGAGATGGAGAGAGAGAGACAGAGATAGAGAAAGACAGAGAGAGAGACAGAGAGAGAGAGAGTTAGAGACAGAGAGAGAGACAGAGAGAGAGATAGACAGAGAGACAGACAGAGAGAGACAGAGAGAGAGACAGAGAGACAGAGAGATGGAGAGAGAGAGACAGAGAGAGAGACAGAGAGACAGAGAGAGAGAGAGAGAGTTAGAGACAGAGAGAGAGAGAGACAGAGAGATGGAGAGAGAGAGACAGAGATAGAGAAAGACAGAGAGACAGAGACAGAGACAGAGAGACAGAGACAGAGAGACAGAGACAGAGAGAGACCCCACTGGTCTAACTAATCACTAATCCGTGGATCGGTATCCTAGCAACGTACATGCCAGGCTCCTCCAGGCGGACCCTTCCCCAGCACCAGGTGTGGGATGGCGCGCTCCGGCTCGTATCGCCATTCCAACGGAGACGTGTGGTCCAATCCGAAGTCACTGTCGGGCAGCAGCAGCGAATCAAAGAGCACGGCCACGGGATTGGACGACCGTCCCTCCAAACCCTCGCACAGGTACTCCAGGTCCTGGACAGAGAGGGGGGGGGGGGGAACTATAGCTAAGTCTCCATCCACTTGTCAGTCGAATTATCTGAAATTCGGTAAATAAACCTCCTGTGAACAAAGCTGAGTGTGAAAGAGTGTTTCCATCCGACGGCTTTAAAGCGAATAAAAACCTGTTACGTAATGACGTCACCTGCTGTTTTGCGATTAAATTGGTATATCGCAATTGATTTGAGACATTTTTAAGGTGTTTCCGTTCATTTTCGCACTGAATCGCACAACATTGCAACTGACAGACTGTCATTGCACTTAGGGAAACCGGAGTGCATCCTATTTGGCACCAAACGTAAGTTACAAAAGGCATCTGCATTAAAAGTTATATGTAACGAAAATGAAATTGAGGCAAAGAATTCTGTTATTTATTTAGGTATTATATTGGACCAAACATTGTCAGGATACTCCATTGCAGAGAAATTACTGAATAAAAGTGCCTGCAAATTGAAATTTTTATACCGTAATACAAGACAGTTTGACTCCAAAATAAAAAAACTCCTCGTCTCAGCAATCATTCAATGCCATTTGGACTATGCATGCTCAGCATGGTACAGTGGCCTAACGATGAAAATGAAAAACAAGATGCAGATTATGCAAAATAATATGATCCGTTTTATACTGTCTAAACCTTCTAGGTATCATGTGGGAAGACATGAGTTTAAGAGGGTTGAGTTCCTGCCTGTTAAGCTTAGGGTTGAACAACTTAAACTCAATCATATGTACAGTATTATTAATGGTGTAGCCCCAAAGTATTTGGGATTTCAGATTTTAATGGTACATACTCAACATGCCCATGAGACTAGGGCCAGTGTCCGGTCATGTAAGGTGCCATGTGTGAATAGCGAAGCCAGAAAATCCTTTTTTTATACAGGAATTATTTTATGGAATAGTCTTCCACTTCATATCAAAATGGCAGTAACGAAAAGGGATTTTAGACATAAAGTTAGGGCCTACTTATGGAATAAAATAGATAATTAGGGGGAAATAAAATCTAGATCGGGGACAGGGAAATTTATTGTTTGGTAGGTCATGGTGTTTTAGCTTGTTTTTTTGATGTGTAGTTTTATTTTTTATTGTTTTAATCTTAGGACTGTATGTGTTTGCATGTGTTGTATGTCCTGTTCTCTTACATCAGGGACCATGTTGGAAAAAAGTGTTTCTCGCTTTTACATGTTATCCCTTGGATCCCCTTGTTGTCTTTCTATATCCATAAATAAACCAAACCAAACCAAACCAAACCAAACATTCAAGCGAACTTTTGCGAACAAGGTTTTGCTAGACGACAGCAGTTGTTGTTAATATCAGAAGCCGAGGAAGCTGCGATGGGCCTTTGGCCGAGGATCTGATCCAGCTCATCAGAAAGGGGGAACTTGCCTTTTATTTTCCCTTTTTGGAGACATGTATCGCTGTTTGAGCGCCTTCCATTTACTCCGCGGGACGTCCCACGGCTTGTCTTAACCTTTGTTGGTCATTTCCTTTGAGAGTTCCTGATAAATTTTGGCTTTTCTTAGATTTTTTTGCTATCTAAAACAGCCGTTATATTTTGCTCGTAAATTAAATTCTAAAAGTCTCTCGTCTCCTCGTGGATCCACTTCCATCATGTCTTTGTTGACGCCCGTCATGTGTGCAAACAGAGAGGAAATACTGGGCGGGAGTGGACTACAACTTCTTCTTCTTCGTTTTGTGGCGGGTTGCAACCATAAAATGACCTAAAACTTAATCGCAATTCATTAATTTATTCGGCAAATAACGTTTCCATCAGCGTTTTTCGCATAAGCCGTATATATCGATCAAGAGCTGTGTTAGATTGCTGTTTATTGACTACAGTTTGGCCTTCATGATCCTTCATTGAATTAAATTAAATTGATACAACTTTTTGGAACTACCTACTGTATATGTGTGTGTGTGTGTGTGTGTGTGTGTGTGTGTGTGTGTGTTTCTGTGTGTTACCTGCTCCAGCAGCGACAGGTGAGGCTGCTCTCCCAGTTTGCTGTGCAGCAGGGGGTTGGGATGGGACGCCTCAGGTGACAGGTAGGGGGTGTAACCTGACAACAGGTAGGACAGACAGATCCCCGATGGACCGTTACCTTAGAAACAGAAACAGAGAGAGATGGAGAGAGAGAGAGAGAGACAGACAGAGACAGGGAGACAGAGAGAGGGAGAGAGAGAGAGAGAGACACAGAGAGACAGACAGAGAGAGAGAGAGAGACAGGGAGAGAGAGAGAGAGACAGAAAGAGAGAGAGACACAGAGAGACAGACAGAGAGAGAGAGATACAGAGACAGACAGAGACACAGAGAGGGAGAGAGAGAGACAGACAGAGACAGGGAGACAGAGAGAGAGAGAGGGAGGGAGAGAGAGAGGGAGGGAGAGAGAGAGAGAGACAGGGAGAGAGAGAGAGACAGGGAGACACCGAGAGAGGGAGAGAGAGAGAGAAAGAGAGACAGAGGGAGGGAGAGAGAGACAGAGACAGGGAGAGAGAGAGAGACAGGGAGACACAGAGAGAGGGAGAGAGAGAGAGAGAGAGAGGGATAGATAGAGAAAGACAGAGAGAGAGGTAGAAGAGGTAGAGAGAGACAGAGAGAGACAGACAGAGAAAGAGAGAGAGAGACAGACAGACAGACAGACAGAGAGAGAGAGGGAGACAGAGAGAGAGAGACAGACAGAGAAAGAGAGAGACAGAGAAAGAGAGAGAGAGACAGACAGAGAGAGAGAGGGAGACAGAGAGAGAGACAGACAGAGAAAGAGAGAGACAGAGAAAGAGAGAGAGAGACAGACAGACAGACAGACAGAGAGAGTGAGCGAGAGACAGAGTGAGAGAGAGAGCGAGAGAGAGAGACAGAGAGAGAGTTAGTTTCAGTGGGACTGACAGGTTGTTGTAGCTAAGCAGTGTGGTTGGTTGTGGCTGATTATTAACCCACATCATGTTCTGGTAGCTGTTATTGTGTGTGTGGTTACTGTGTGTGTGTGTGGTAGTTGTTGTTATTGTGTGTGTGGGAGCATTGTGTGTTTGTAACATTTGCATAAATTAGGTGTAAAGAAACGAGTGCAGAAAACACAAATAGCCACAGCTGCACAGCCACTGTGGAGCTGACAAAAAAAAAATAACTCTTGCAGCATGACTCGGCAAGTCTGAATGACACACCTTAACCTGTACACAGACTCAGCAAAAGTGCACGCCCACACACACACACACACACACACACACACACACACACACACACACACACACACACACACACACACACACACACACACACACGGGACAAATGCAAAGCAGTAAATACTCCTATTCGCCTGCTCATGATGACTAATGGATATCACACTTTCAATTTTTAAGAAACCGACTGAAAGTTTTACAACGAAATAAAACATTTGCACACAAATACAGTGACTATTTGAGGACTCTGTAATAAAATACTTAACATAAGTAAAAAAATAAATAATTAGATAGTGATATTTTGCCTTTTTTTTGCAGGTTTATATAGTTGCCCTGTAATGTGTATAATATAAACTTTCATTCTCTCTCTTGTGGTGAGTGGCCAACCTTGTAATTCTGTGCAACAATGCCTCATGCACTTCCTGCTGTAGCTTATGTCAACACTTTCTATGAAGTATTTAGACATTTTTAGCAAATCATCGTGTGAATCACTGACTTCTTCCACAAACACTGTGCTTTCCTGTGTTGTAACAACGTTCCTTCTATCGCAGCTGGACCAAAACCCTCCTCACTCACTACTCTGCCACTCCTTCTTTACCAATTTTTGGCAGCTCTGTATGACATTTGGCACCATTTGCTCTCATTTGTATGACAGTAAAGTGAATATCTTTTGAGTTGTGGAGAAAACAAGACACTTGAGGACGTCATCTTGGGCTTTTGGGGAACACTGATCGACATTTTTTACCATTTTCTGACATTTTATACACCAAACCAAACCAAAAGAAATGATCAAGAGATGAATCGGCGATGAAAATAATCGTTAGTTGCAGCCCTACACGAGATAGTTAATCCATCAACAGCGTGTGTGTTGTAATGTTTGTCGAGCTAGGCTTAATAGTTACCTGGTAATGCAGCTGAGAGTGTGAAATGTTGTTTTATCGGTGGTGCGTTCAGGTGCTTGGGAGAAGGTAGGAAAAAGGGGAGTTGGGCTGTTTCATAGATAGAAGTTATCACCTAAGCAAATCTAGCTGCTTCTGCTTCAAGGTTTCCCACTGCATAATCAAAATGACAACATGCAATTATGCATGTAACGTGTGTGTGTGTGTGTGTGTGTGTGTGTGCGTGTGTGTGTGTGTGTGTTAGGGGTGGAACGGTACATGTATTCATATTGAACGGAAACGGTACGGGCATCACGGTTATGAATTTACACAGAGAATACACGGTATAAAAATAAATTAAATTAATTAATGTAATGTGGAACTACTGTTAGATACGCGGGTTCTTTAGGGACACCTGTGTACCGTTCCACCCCTAGTGTGTGTGTGTGTGTGTGTGTGTGTGTCTGTGTGTGTGTTTCTTACCGATGATCACCACAGGCAAAATCTCTCCAGGGATAATTTCTTTATCATGAAGGTCCATTTTGACTGAGGAGAGAAAGACAGTATTACTAGAGATCCCTGGCTTAGCTGTACTACAGTGTAGTAGTATTACAGTGTAGTATGACTGCTTTGTAGTGTCAGGCAGTACTGACAGTATTTACCGCTCAAAAGTAAAGATAAAAACTTGATTTGATGGAGAAGGCGCCCCTGTAGCAAAATATGCGAGCACAAATTCACATTTTCTATACAGACCGTGCAACAACTCTACAGTTTAAATAAAGAATTATTATCATTATCATCCATGCAAAATCAAAATACGTTATATTATCTCTAACGGAGATAGTAGAGTACGGGTGAATGAGTTAATCATTGCCAAGTCCAGTCACCAGTCACATGGGTCAGTCAGTACATTTCCACTGACCACACACACACACACAGACACACAGACACACACACACACACACACACACACACACACACACACACACACACACACACACACACACACACAGTCTGACCTCATAGTTTAACATAGCAACATGACCTGACTAAACAAAGACTCTCATCTCCACACACACTTGAGAGCAGTGTGTGTGTGTGTGTGTGTGTGTGTGACCTGAGCGAGAGATGAAAGAGGGCTACACACACAACTAACTATCAATGGTCCAGAATCTACAGATACAGAAAATATTCTTCTAGAAATGTTTGAAAACGTAAAGCCATACGGAATTTTTGCTACTTGGAAAATGTATAGGTATATACATAAATAGGGATGGGCGATATGGCCTAAAATCCATATTGTGATATACATTGCAGCCTCTTGCGATAACGATATATATTGCGATATATAAATTATAATAGAACCATTTCAGACCAGGTTACATAGACCCTAAGGAAAACCAAACTGCTAAATGTATTATTTTTTTTTTAAAAGAGAAAGAAACATAGTATGTAGTTTTGAGAACATTTATTGTTCAAAACTGTAATTATACATCATAATGTTGCAGATGAATAAAATTCAAGTACACTAGTTGCAGAGACTTTGACAAAGAAAAAGCTTAAAGTATTGGGTTTCTTTCCTTTAGTGCAAACCATTCTAAAAGGCACTACGCTTAGTTTAAGTCCTTGGTTCTTAAATGCCACCCAAGATGCAGAGAACAGGAACAACTGGTGTCTGTTTAGTTAAGGAACAGACACTGTACTGGAAATACTTTAAGTATTAGGCAAAGATGCACAGATACTTTAAATAAAAACATATTTCAAACAAAGTTTCTTACCTGCAGCCTAATGTAACGCATTTGAGAGCGCCCCACACACACACACACACACACACACACACACACACACACACACACACACACACACACACACACACACACACACACACACACACACACAAGAGTTGGGACTTTTTGCAAGTTGTTAGCAACACCATCCGGCGGCCTCTATTGTAGGGCAATTTTGTATCGTTTATATTGCATATCGTCTATATCGCCCATCCCTATACATATATATATATATATATATATATATATATATATATATATATATATATATATATATATATTGTTTCCACAACTGACTTACGGGGAAGGCTAAAAGTGGCCACAGCGGTGACTTCAGGGAAGCAGGAGGATAGGATTTTCCAGTGTTGGTGTTTCTCCGTCACAACCGACTCCGAGTCTGGAAAGGAGCAGCTGCAGGCCACCGGTAAGCTAGCGTTACCCCGTGTCTTTAGCTGCATGCTACCAGACGGTAAGCTACGCTGTGTCTGAATTGCCGATTCTGCTTGTGATTTCAATACTTAAAATCGACAGCTTAATTCGATCTATTTTCTTTTCTTTTTTCGCCCCAAAACGCTCATGATGAGGATGTAAAAAGGTTTCTTTTTTTCTGCTCTTTCTGAGTTTAGACAATAACTTAGTTTGGACTATAAATATGACCAATACCTCATGGATGCATCACATGATTTATACTAGTAGCCAGGGACCGCCACACAATACAGTTCATTTAGCCAATCACAGGAACAGCCCACAGGGCACGCTGTGAGGTCATATTTCACCACAACATGCATGTGCTCAAACAAGCACACCTCCTCTTCTAAAGTTACACTTCACTAAATTAAAAAAAGGTGGCCGACTCGTGATAGACTGCCAGCTGGTATACGTAACCGCGCGATTAATGCATAATGTGTGCAGATAGCACGCCACTTTGGCTTTTTAAAAAAAGGGATATGAAAATGTTCTACCGAGTCAACCGATGTCACGTTGTTGCAGCAGAGAAACAGGACTTGAATCTTGACGTTGAGAGCTAGATCGGGATCTTCTCTTTCTACTAAAATTCAGCGTTTATTCACTGAATTAGGGCTGCAGCTATCGATTATTTTAGTAATCGAATATTCTACCGATTATTCCATCGATTAATCGAGTAATCGGATAAGAAATACTTAGTAAGAAATAATTAGTAAACAGCAATAGTAAATATTTATTATTGCTGTTTACTAAAAAAAAGGAAACCTGTCGCTTGTTATATACAAAAGACAGGTTTCCTTTTTTAGAAAAAGCAAAAAATTGTATTGCCAAATTCCAAGACCCTTAAAAAAACAACAACAACATTACAATAGTACATTTCTGGTGGCCCAAATGTTTATACTTTTCACCCCCTTCCCCTTCTTGCCTCTGGCTCTTTACACTGGATATGCAAAAGAGCTGTTCACTGACCAGAGGGTTTACAGCAGGGCTACTCAACTACACTGTTCTGGGGGACACATTTTCAGAAGCCTAATACACAGTGATGAGCATAGCTATATCTATGGTGAGGAGAAAGAATAAAGAATAAATGATGACGTCATTCACGTGCATATTCAGTAGCCATGCTGGGGGGAGGAGCCGGTTTGTCTTCGGCAGCAGCTAGCTAAGTTTCCAAAGATTAGTAGCAAACTAATAAACAGTTAGACTACAAACCGACAGCTTTCGTTTTAGCTTGTTGGTAAAACAAGGCTATTAGCAGAGTAGCGTGCTGTAGGCTAGTTGTGTAAAACAGCGCGGCGGACGAGTCATATTTCAAAGAGTCATATTTCACAGGGTAGGACGGCCATGCTTTCCCTTGCTTTTTCTTGCCTGGACCATCCAACATACATACGATAAGATAGACCTTTATCGTCTCCTCCGAGAAATTCGTCTTGGGCAGTCGAGAAAACTAAAATGGCGACGCATCGCACATAAACACACAATGAACATACAGGAAACATGCATAAAACATTAAGCACACATTACCTCATCCATCATGTTCAATAAACATTCAATAAACCTCACACAAGACCCCATAGCTCCCCCCACACTCACAGAGGGAAGAGAACCAACTGCACATTCTCCCCATCATACTGCATTTAATTCTACCCAGATTGCACATTTCCCATTAAATCATGCTGTCATCAATAACTTATCAATGCCATATCAAATTAAATATATTGCACCAATGCCCTAGCAAATATTGCACATCCTTCAACCATAATGGTGAGCACCACAAATATTACCTACGCTTAAACTCAGCACATGTTCCACCAAAACCAGTTCCTTCCCGAGACTATTTAGCAGAGGCACCGTGGCTCCGTCCGGAGCTTAGCCCCGCCCACGACGATTGTGATTGGTTTAAAGAGATGCCAATATACCAGAGCACGTTTTCCTCCCATCCAGGAATGCTGTGTGGACTAGCCAGACCCTCCTCTGCAGCGCTGTGGAGGAAGGTCTGGCAATGCGAGACTGTTCAAGATGCGATTTGAATCGTGGGGGAGTCCTCACTGCCTCCCCGATGAAATTGGTGGCAGCCAATTTATTTCTCAAAGAACTTTTTATCAAGTTTTGGAACTGCGACTTTAGTTTGATGGACAGGTTACCAAACCAAGCTATGATGCCATAACGAAAAATAGATTCAATGGTTGCCTTATAAAACAGTAGCATGATGTCTTTGTCCAAGCTAATTTAATACTTTATAATAGGGGTGTGACGAGACACTCGCTCACGAGACAAGACGAGACACGAGATTGGGGTCACGAGAGCGAGACGCGATTTTAACACTAATTTAAAGAAAACTTCAGTTAAGAAATATGACTAGGATAAATAGTCTTTACTCAGAGAACCAAGGTTACAAGCTAGGGGTGTGACGAGACGCTTACTCCACGAGACGAGACACATCACGAGATTGGGTTCATGAGAACGAGACGAGATTTCGTCGAGGTGAAAAGTTGTCTCGGGAGGCGCATGTGATGTCAGCGGGGGGCGTGGAATTACTGTTGAAGATCCCCTGCCACTTTTAAATCATTTGTGTGGCAACATTTTGGTTTTCCCAAATGAGATAAAAGAGTGATAGAGTACAGCGAACACTAATATTAACATTAGAAAGAAATGCCGTATACCGCGGCATTTCTTTCTTACAATGTTTACATATCGTGTTCGTCTTGTCTGACACTCTTTCACTCTTTTCACCTCGACGAGAAATCTCGTCACGCGAGATCTCGTAAAACGAGATCTCGTCACACCCTTACTTTATAACCTTCCTTTTTCTTTTCTTTTTGTAGTAGGCTATTTTAATATTCACAACTGCCAGACAAGCCCACCTACAAATGAACAAACTGGGCTCCTCCTTCAGCTCCTCCCCTCACACGCTATCTTTATAGATGGAAAAGGGCTCAAGCCCTGAACTATCGCCCATGCACAAGACAATCTACAACTTGTCCACTCCACGAACAAAATGTAGACGCTGACTTATCAAACACATTCCACCTGATGAGACCACTGCAACCGACAGTCTTATACGCTGTTACGTGCTCGAACTAGCACACACCTTCTATTTGGAGCGTGCTGTGACCTCCCACATACCTTGGACTGAAGAGCATTTCTTTGTTGAAGCAGCGTGCCTGTTTCCACCACTTTCCAACCTCTTATATCTCCTGCAAAGTCAAAGGCCTTCATAATGGTGTTTACATTTGCCAAAATGTTGATTTAAATGAGGCTATCTGCACGAAAGTAAACAGTATTACGAATCTGACCAGAAACTTGACGGCAATTTTTCGGTATATGGCCGTTATTGATATTCTGAAATTCTACAGACATGCTGAGATCTCATAGCCAGCCTCTTTGACGAAGCAGTGAAATCTAATTAGTTTGTGCACAAACGCTGAGCACACTTAATGCTCATTTTTCTAATTTTTCCTGCAAAAAACAGAACTCTCTCTGTCTTTATTCCTACGTATCATAACCCAGCTGAACGCAACTCGGTGTCTGTGGTGGCACGAGGGGTTAAAACATCACGTGTCGCGTTTTTGTTAAAACTTTAATGAGCGAAATATAAAATATCCATGATGTCAACTGTGATCTCACTCGTGTGCACTTGCAGTAGGGTCGGGCGGGGTGAGGCCGTGGGCAGCAGTGCATAGCGGGCAGCTTTCCACAATCTGCAGAGTCATGCTTACACATGACTCTACAGACCCACCCGAAAAGGAGGGAGGGAGAAAGGAGCAGAAACGAGTGAGAGAAGGAGAGAAGTTGGTAGAGAGAGATAAAGCAGGTTACATAAGAGCAGTGCAGAGGTTGGCTGCAAGCCCTGACCAGAGTGTGTTTTATAGCCAAAAAGGTTTAGCGCGCACACGCACACACACACACCCAGACACACACACACACACACCCAGACACACACACCACACACACCCAGACACACACACACACACACACACACACACACACACACACACACACACACACACACACACACACACACACACACACACACACAGAGAGAGTATGTGACTACGTGCGGCCCTACTGGTCCAGTTTCCTTTTGGAACTGACTTGACAGGATAATTAGGCTTCTTTCATTTATTTTTTGGCAGAAATGTTAAAGTATGTCTGCCAAGAAAAGGTGACTAATGCAACTGAACAGGACCCCAGTCTTCAGAGTCAGTGGAGCCTATTGTTTTCTCTGTTTATTCATTTTAAAAAAATAAATAAAATCTGACCTGGAACTTCACTGTTCGTCTGGTCTGTCTTATATTTCATATCACTGGAAACATATATGTTGAATCTGAACTGTGTGACCACGGCTGCAAGAAACCTTTTTAACAAACCTGCTCCCTCGGAGCTTGAGTATAAGATCAGAATCAGACAGTAATTTTAGGAATGAAGGTGCAGAAATACTCTCCTATGTAAGAGCACACTCCTCCTTTCTCTGAAAACAAGGCATTGTGCTGTACAATACTAAAGCAGTTTCAGTAAAGCTCCTTCAGTAATTAATACATTGTTGTCGCTTATAATATATATAGTTTTTCCACTGTTATTGTTGGGTATCCAAGGAATTATGGACTCAAACCCTGATAATATCTCACCCTATTTCCCAATCTTCCTTCTAAAATCTCTTAAAGTCCCAGTGTGTAACGTGTTTTAGTTCACCAACTTGTCCTTTTTCATGAATATTTACCTCCACCATCAACTCCCAGTGTTCCTATTGGCTGGAAATTTAAGATTTGTGTTTGCATGAACTTGGGTAGACGCTCCATATTCATGCTGCATCTAGAAATATGTTAACTGGTAAGATACATACAGGACATACTGTTCCGTCTTTTGCGTTTTCTCTGTCACATGATAACCTCCCAGCTGCTGCTAATGCTGCTAATGCTGCTAATGCTGCTAATGCTGCTAATGCTGCTAATGCTGCTAATGCTGCTAATGGGTATCGTAGCTTCTCTGCCCCGGTGGCTAGTTTGAAGAAGGAAACATGGAGGACCACACATATTCAAAATCCAAATTTCAGGAACAGGAGTCTTCTTCTTCTACTCCCAGAAAAAGGAGATTGAAAAGAGCAAGAGACCGGCTTTTTGAAGCGTGAAGGCTACCGTAGCTGTAATACCTACTTTGAACTGTGTGGCGCGAGAGAGCTGATTGTTGATATATGATCTCAACGCTAGATGGGAGAAACTCCCACACATTGGACCTTTAACCATGTTTCCAAACTCTGCAGCAATCTTCAGTAAGAGACTGCAGGAAATCCATAACTTAAATTGTGGCTGTGTGCTGGTTAAAGTTACTTTCGCTGCACCACCCTTTGCAAAACTTGTTTTAATTTTTTTTGAAAATGGCACTTTTAGATGTTTTGAGTACCACGAAGAGAAGGGAACTCCATTCACCTTCACTGTAATCTCAAAACCATGGGAAAATACAACTCACACTGCCGTCTGCTGGATATGTTTTGATGCTTTTCTGTGACTGATGCGTTATTAATGTACTTTTTTTCTGTCATTTATTCCTGTAAATTTACTTTCAGGTAACGATTTGTTTGGCTAGTGTTTATCAGCCTTTATCAGGTGTTCTCAGTAACCACGTTCTTCTTCTCAGCTGACTCAAAGTTACTTCCAAACCAGACGGCTGTCTGTTTTATTTGTTTGTCGCATCAATGGACAAAAAATGAGCCAAATGTTGGCAGTAATAACACTCGGTTTATCAGGTGCATCACATAACTTATTAACAACAAACCTGTGACAATAATAACAAAGCAGTGGTTGCCTAGGGGGTTAAGCAAGCGCGCTTATGACCGGGAGGTTGTTGGTTCAATTCCCAGACCGGCAGGATGAAAAAAAAGTCTGCGTGGGGAAAATGGGAGCTTGTTATGTAATTAAAAAATAAGCACTTCTTCCTTCAAACATAATTGCAGGCATGTATGTGCCAGCTCACAAGTATGTGTGGGCGTGCGGCAATCAGTCGACACTGTTTGACACAATCGGTAATTAGAATACAAATAGGTTTTTCTGTTGAGTCATGCCTCTCTCACACACTCCACGTAACCCAGCTGCTGATAGTCTGCCAGGCTATCTCGCTCACAGCGATTGCCCGCCCGATGCCCTGGAGCCAGTAAAAGTTACACTGGACCAGTTTTCGAGCCAGTGCTCGAAAAAGAAGTGAGCGAGCGGCCTGCGTCTTCTCTACTCGCAGAGACTTCCCTCTGCAGCGTGAATACACACACACACACAGAGGAAATGGCACTTAAAAAAAATTTATTAAAGAGCTGAAACTTGACTAAAGAAATTCCTGAAGTTGGCTGGCAGAATCTCCAACACAAAGTCAAAGAACTGGATCTTCAAGTTTTCACTGGATGGCTGAAAAATCAGTAGTCTGGCTCAACTGCTGCTAGGTGCGATACAGCCTGACATCCCGCTACCGGGGCCTAGCGCCACCTAAGACGGTTGTGATTGGCCAGAGCGAACACCCACATGTGTACATGTGTAAACTCTCTCTGGGCCTTTCTGTATCTGTGTCCCACTCAGAGGCTTCAGCAGAGGCTACTCGCATCATCTCAGCCACGGGTGAGGTCCCACCAGTCCCTGCGCCATTCGTATGATTTTGTCGACTAATCGATTAGTTGATGAAATCGAACAGATCTGTAAAACCAAGTTTCTTCATAAGGAATCATGCAACAGCACCACTTTAAACTTTAAAATCACGTGTTAACCAGAGATGGGCTTAGAAGTTTCTTGGAAATAAGTCATACAGCATGAAAGAGCATTAAAAAAAACATGACAGAAGAAGCTTAATCAGCGAGAAGCAGAGTGTAATGTTAGTCAATGCTAACGTTAACAAATTCTCCACAATTTGGCAATAATTCACACTGCAATAACCCACCAGTGAAATGGGGATGTGTACAGAAAGCTTTTGGTTTCTAGGGTCAGTCTGGCTAATCTCAGTGGCCACACGGCTAATGAGATTTTAATTATCTGCCCACTGGTCTGTGGAGGCAGCCGAAGTCCAGTTAGAAGCCTAATAAACTGGCCTGTAGTGATACAGACAGGTAGGGATTGAAAATCAGTATGTATCGTGATTTTTATTTTGTGTGCTGATTTTTTAAATCGATTCCTTTCCTCAAATTTCCTCTTTGATTTTTTTCAATTTAGATTTTCACCAACGAGTCACCTAAATATGTCCCGTTTATACGTCACAGCGCAAGTTTCCAGCAAAACGGAGCGAAAGCAGAAAATGCAGAAATAAATGTTAATGTGATGTGCATTCTTCTTAGAAAACTATTTGTTTTTAGAAATGTCTCATGATACATTGTCTCTAGAAGTGGATTATTCAACTTTTGTTGCAGTTAAACCTACATTGTGTAATGTTTTGAGTTCTTACCAAATAAAAACTTTGTTCTTTCACAAATATGTGCTCATTCATGTGTAGTTACTTCCACCAACTAATCAAAGTATTCTCGTAGAATCTGACATTCAGAATCATTCAGAATACATACGGGCGAGTCGCTCGAATGACGGCCGCCATGTAGCGCCTCCATCTTTAAAGTGCTCATATTCTGCTCATTTTCAGGTTCATAATTGTATTTAGAGGTTGTACCAGGTTTAATTTAAAAAAAAACACCATATTTTTGTTGTACTGCACATTGCTGCAGCTCCTCTTTTCACCCTGTGTGTTGAGCTCTCTGTTTTAGCTACAGAGTGAGACATCTCACTTCTGTTCCATCTTTGTTGGGAGTCGCACATGCTCAGTAGGTGCTGCTAGCTTGTCAGTTGTAGAGCATGATGGCGTGCCATGCTAGCAGCTAGGCGAGCATTATAACGTGTGTTACAAAGTGACCCATGTTTGTCTCTGAAGTAAAGGACAAAAGCATATTTCTATCATTAACAAAGATGGTCAAACACTCAATATATCAGGTCTACTAATGAAAAGGTATAAGTTGACAAGCAAAAAACATTAAATTATACATTTTTTGATCAATCAAAAATGACAAATCCACTGGTACCCGATTCTCACGTGAGGATTTCTCACTTCTGGTATTTTTGATAGGATTGTAAACTGAGGATTTGGGAGGTTTTGGACTGTTGCGACACTTTCATTTGACTTTTCAGTCTTCTGGCCTGTAAAAATACCTTCAAATAAAACGATCTGAGGTGTAAAATTACTCTGAACTTCTCCCAACTCCCACTAAGTGAGTCGACCATAAACTACAAAGAGGATGCATGTAGATATTCTTCATTTTTAAGCAGAAAGGTTGGGAACCAATTCATATAAAGTGAATTATATTGCTGCCCTCCAGAAAGGCAAGTGAATGAGTCACATTTACAAGTCTACAGAAAGGTAGCTTATGTAACAGCATTGTGTGCATTAATCATTATAATTAAATAATATAATATACATTATTTTGAAATGGGCCATACTGCAAAATGAGTCAGTCTACTTCTAATCCTTTCCTACTTTTACTTAAGTAACTTTTTTTTTTAAATGCAGGCTCAGCCCCTAATGAGAATGTGACCTTGCTGAATCAGTAATTTCAGTAGCTGATAATCTCTAAACTACTGAAGAACAACATCAGCTAATGTTGTTTTTCTGACACTATGCTGGAACTAAAGCTGACACTTCACAAGTCTCAGTGATAACGACCACTGTGACACAATGTTCTAACTATCAGCAACTTTAGCTGCTTGTGTTTCAATTTGGGCTCCAATCTAATCTAATCTAATTCCCTGGTGGTCTAGTGGTTAGGAGTCAGGCACTCTCACCACCGCGGTTAAAGTATGGTGCTGGACTGGTAGCTGGAGAGAGGTGCCAGCTCACCTCCTGGGCACATACTACTACTACTACTGCACACAGGGAACATACTACTACTACTACTGCTGTACACAGGGAACATACTACTACTACTACTGCTGCACACAGGGAACATACTACTACTACTACTGCACACAGGGAACATACTACTACTACTACTGCACACAGGGAACATACTACTACTACTACTGCACACAGGGAACATACTACTACTACTGGTGTACACAGGGAACATACTACTACTACTACTACTGCTGTACACAGGAAACATACTACTACTACTACTGCTGTACACAGGGAACATGCTACTACTACTACTGCTGTACACAGGGAACATACTACTACACACAGAGAACATACTACTGCTGGGTTACAGGTGCATAGCATCGGAGACAGACCCACAGGATATTAAACCTGTTTCAAGCCCTTTGAACCTGTAACTGTTGGTCCTCTGTCACTAACAGACAAGTTTACAAACTCTCACTTGAAGCACTAATATGTATTTAAAAAAAAAATAAAGTTTAGTTTTTTTATTATTATCATTTTTAGGGGGCTGAGATGAAATTTAGGAGGGCTTGAGCCCCCCTAAAAGGGATCTAAAATCGCCAATGTGCAGGACTTTTACTTGTAACAGAGTATTTGTAAACTGTGGTATTGCTACTTTTACTTAAGTAAATGATCTGAGTACTTCCTCCACCACTGGTGGTTGCAGTCATGCGTACTTATGTTTGTGTTACCTGCAGCGGTGGGAGAAGTATTCAGTCGTAAACTAACTAAGTAAAAGTACTGCATTCAAAATCATCCTTAAGTACAAATAGATTATCAGCTAAATGTAGTTTACTTAAAGCTACATTGTGTAAGAATTTCTCCCATCTAGCGATGAATTGTATATGACAACCAACTGAATATTACTTTCTAGCCGTTCCTCCTACGGTGGCCGAACCCAAAATCATCTCTTAGTATCTCCATCGTTTACACGCAGCTGTTCTAGCCACTCCAATATTAACTTTGGTCTTAAGTAATTACACATGAATGAGCAAATATTTGTGAAAGATCAAAGTTTTTGTTTGATAAGAATCAACTCAAAAGATTACACAATGTAGGTTTATATATATATATATATATTTGGTTTTAAGTTATTTTTAATAAATCAATTCTTAGGCATTGCACACTGAAATGACAGCTTATCTTTTTCACTTATGACATTTTCACACAGTTGCCGTTGCAGTGTATTTATGAATGACATCAAATGACAACAAGGGGCCAGGCTGTTGCAATGGAAGTCCATTAAAAAAACAGGTCGTCTTCCAGGCTGCCTGGAAGGCGCTTAGGGTTAGGACTAGGGTTAAGGTTAAGGTTAGGGTTAGGGTTAGGGTTTAGGTACCTTGAAATCTACGGACGCAGTGCTGCCTTGAAGTCGACGTTGGGGGCTTAAACTATCATCGAGCGAATGCAGGACTTGCACTTGTACTTATTCTACCTATTGGCTGAATGAGACACTGGGAAAAGTCCTAGTATGTGACTGATATGCAACCTGTCTGTCTGTCTGTCTGTCTGTCTGTCTGTCTTGTCTGTCTGTCTGTCTGTCTTGTCTGTCTGTCTGTCTGTCTGTCTGTCTGTCCAGACCAGCCGCCCACCCTCCGGTGAACTGCATGACTCATATCACGACTGATATCACGTCAGAGTGAGCTGACCACACAGACCTGCGCTCACCGCGCGCCGTTACCGCACATTTACTGTTAGAAATAAAGCTCAGTAACACGCCGCCGAGCCATGCGTTACAGTTAACGCACTCCGCTGCATATGAATTCAAGATGAAGGTTACTCACAGATATTTCCTGGTGGTGGTGCAGCTATCTGCGTCCTCCTCCAGCTATCAGAAGAAGAGGAAGAAGAGGAAAAAATGAGCGTGTTTTCTTTTCGTCCTCTCAGTCATTCATTTCTCAGCTTTTGTTCCACGCTCTTCGTTCGGTTTCTTCCCGGAACATGTGCAACGAGAAGCTCCAGCCGCCCGCTCACACTCAGAGCCGCACATTCACAGATTATATAGCGCTACCAGACAGCCCGGCCCGCCGACCAATCAGCAGCGAGCTTCGCTATGATCGGCGCTTCACCCCTCCCCTCCCCCACCCGCGGTGTCGTCACAAGGACACGAGGATGACGTAAATCACGGAAGTAGCCGAGAGCTCCTGTTAGGTAACAGCAGAGCCGAGCCGGTCTACGGAGAGACTTATTATATAATTATTGGAAATTCTTTGGTAATAGAGATCCAGAGGTGGAGGAAGTACTAGTATATATATATATATATATATATATATATATATATATATAGTGAAGCAAATACTTTATAGTATTTCTACACTATAGTATTGCTGCTTTTACTTAAGTAAAATATCTGTATATATATAGATATATATATAGATATATATTTAAGGTAGGCCTACAGGGTTCCTCTGTGCAAATATATCAGGTATAAAGGTCAGTTTAACGCTTATCAGTTCAAATATCCAATTTTTCCATTTTTTTCCCACCTTGACAAATTAAAAAAATTGGATCTTTAAACTGTTTTTCCAATTATAGGTTTTTTATTCAGAGGATCAGAAATTTAGAAAATTACAAAATTGCATCTGGGCTCCAATTATTCAATACTGCCATGGTATTCTCTCCCTCGTAACGCCTAGCTACCTCCATTGTGGAGGGGTCTGGGTGTCCTCCCCCAGGGAAGTTTTGAGCATCAACGACATCATTTCCTGCATTTTTATCCACTTTTATGCACCAATTTACAGTGGAAATCCCTTTATTTAGCCTATGTGAAGAAGAAAAACACAGATGGCAATTCAAAATATATCAATAATATAATGGAAAGTATGTTGTTGCGTGTCTTTGGGTATTTTGAAGTGGGTATATGGAAATCCTGGAGCTTTCTTAGTGGGTATACTGCGTATACCTGCGTATCACGTAGACTACACCACTGACTGAATGTAGGTATGGATATGAACGGAGGAATGAATGCCGAATGGATGGATATTTATGAATGGATAAATGAATGTTTATTTATGACTGAATGCATGGATGCTTGTGGAAGTAGGAATGGGTGTTTGTAAAGCATGTATGGGAGAACAGAAAGAATGTAGGAAGGATGGCCTTTTTGCAATTTGCATATATAGCTCTTTGAGAAGCCCAAATGTTTACTGTATATTTGTCTTTTAATTTTTTTAACACTGTGCTTGTTGTGTGTCTCTGTTGTAACTCTTGCAGCAATTTCTCCCAGTGTCCAAAACAAATTTCTCCTTGGGGAGACTAATAAAGATACTTTTATATATATATATATATATATATATATATATATATATATATATATATATTAGATTAGATTCAACTTTATCATCATTGATTGTGCAGAGTACAAGTACAAAGACAGCGAAATGCAGTTTGCGTCCAACCAGAAGTGCAAAAAAACCAAAAAGTGCAATGTGATATACATGTATAGACAGGTGGTGCATAGACAGGACTATATATATATATATATATATATATATATATATATATATATATATATATATATATTAATATATTACAGTGTTATAAGAGCAGAATAACTATGGCTATGTAATATGAACAATGTATGTAACATGTACAGATATGTGCATTGTATTAGCAGTGACATTATACTAGTAGTAAGAATAATATAGATATATGCAGTGTATTAACAGAATATATTATAAGAAAAACTGAATAAATATGGATATACTGAATGAACCATATAGACAGTTATGTGCAGTGTGGTAACTTTATTCTTTGTATATTATAAGAATAATGTATTTCGTAATTAAATACTTGTATTAGGCTATAATTATTGATGTATTAATCTGTCAATCACTTTAATGTTGCAGCTCAATATCTTTATCTCTAACAATACATGAGAATGTATTTATTTATTTCGTTTTGTCTTAATAATCTGAATCTAGAATCTCCATTCCCAAAATAATCATGTCTGCTACGCTGCAATTAGGAGCAGTCAGTACAGAAACAGTGACGTTGAGAAAGAAGGGTTTAAAGTAGAGATGGTCCGATCAGTATCAGCTCCGATACTGCCCAAAACGCTGGTATCGGTATGGGGAAGTACTGGAGTTTATGCACCGATCTGATACCACGTAATAAAGCCCTGAAGAAAATCTACGTTAAAGTAGTTTATTTATGTTATTTCTCCGTTATAACTGTCTGTCAAACTGGAGAATAAAAGAAAGTTCTGGGGCATTCATCGTTTCTGTGTTTAACCTGAGAAATCATATCACATCCATACAGGGATAGTAGTACACAGCTGTTATACATCATATCACATCCATACAGGGATAGTAGTACACAGCTGTTATATATCATATCACATCCATACAGAGATGGTAGTATACAGCTGTTATACATCATATCACATCCATACAGGGATAGTAGTATACAGCTGTTATATATCATATCACATCCATACAGAGATAGTAGTACACAGCTGTTATACATCATATCACATCCATACAGAGATGGTAGTATACAGCTGTTATACATCATATCACATCCATACAGAGATAGTAGCATACAGCTGTTATACATCATATCACATCCATACAGAGATAGTAGTATACAGCTGTTATATATCATATCACATCTATACAGAGATAGTAGTACACAGCTGTTATACATCATATCACATCCATACAGAGATAGTAGTATACAGCTGTTATATATCATATCACATCTATACAGAGATAGTAGTACACAGCTGTTATACATCATATCACATCCATACAGAGATAGTAGCATACAGCTGTTATACATCATATCACATCCATACAGAGATAGTAGTATACAGCTGTTATATATCATATCACATCTATACAGAGATAGTAGTACACAGCTGTTATACATCATATCACATCCATACAGGGATAGTAGTACACAGCTGTTATACATCATATCACATCCATACAGAGATAGTAGTATACAGCTGTTATACATCATATCACATCCATACAGAGATAGTAGTATACAGCTGTTATACATCATATCACATCCATACAGAGATAGTATACAGCTGTTATACATCATATCACATCCATACAGGGATAGTAGCATACAGCTGTTGTTACAAGTTCAGGTATCAGACCATCTCAAAGTGTCTGGTTACTAGCACAGCTTTCGCTGCAGCCTATGTACTTCAATCTCCACCAATCGGTCCCCAAAATGTCCCAGTTAGAGAGGAAATGCCCTAAACATAGTAAATCATTACAATAATTCATTGAAAGAACCAAGCAGACCTGCCCTATTGCATAATTTAAATTTGTAGTGTGTAGCTTGCTAGCTTGAAGTTTGCTGTCGTTTCCCAAACCGAAAGGGATTTTGAGAACGGCAACACAAGCCAGATGCAACAAGGCTTTATGCTGGAAATGTACTTCTGTTCAGACTACCACCTGTGTAAAACTGTACTGGCATACGATCTCATATTTTAGCTGATCAATCAGCAGACTTTCAGAGACGTCTGTGTTGTGGTAATTAACCAATCAGGAACATCCCAACTGAGGAGTGTGGATTGTTAAGTGAAGACACAAGAGTTTTCTTTACTTGCTCGCTGTCTTATGGTGTTTTTCCATTACATGGTACCTGCTCGACTCGCCTCGACTCTACTCACCTTTTTCACTACTTAAGTACTTGGTACTAGCTAACAGTATTAGGGGACCACTAAGGCCTATATAAAAGATACTTCAGATACAGTATTAGGGGACCACTAAGGTCTATATAAAAGAGACTTCAGATACAGTATTAGGGGACCACTAAGGTCTATATAAAAGAGACTTCAGATACAGTATTAGGGGACCACTAAGGTCTATATAAAAGATACTTCAGATACAGTATTAGGGGACCACTAAGGTCTATATAAAAGAGACTTCAGATACAGTATTAGGGGACCACTAAGGCCTATATAAAAGAGACTTCAGATACAGTATTAGGGGACCACTAATGTCTATATAAAAGAGACTTCAGATACAGTATTAGGGTACTAGCTACTTTATTTAGTATCACCTCTGCTGAGGTTCCAAGCGAGCTGAGGTGATACCAAAATTGCATGTGCAATAGTGCAGGCTTAACCATCTGCAGCTGAACGCAACAAAGACCAAGGAGTTGCTGGTGGATTTCAGGAGATCTAAGCCACGTATGCCACCAGTCTCCATTGAAGGGGTCCATGTGGAGGTGGTCAGCACATATAAGTACCTGGGGGTACACATGGACAACAAACTGGACTGGTCAGCTGACACGAATGCGCTGTATCGGAAAGGGCAGAGTCGGCTCTACTTCCTGAGGAGGCTGAGGTCATTCACTGTCTGCAGTAAGCTCCTCTGGATGTTCTACCAGTCAGTCATTGCCAGTGTCCTGTTTGATGCTGTGGTGTGCTGGGGAGGCAGCATTAAGAAGAGAGACGCTGGGCGACTGAACAGGCCGGTAAGGAAAGCTGGCTCTGTTGTCGGCATTGAGCTGGAGTCACTCGCAGCAACTGCAGAGAAATGGACCATATCAATAGGTATATATAACTAAATACTAGATCTAATGTATATAGCATATAGACTTTAAACAAGTCTCCCGAAGAAAAACAGGTATCTATCTCCCCCCCCCCTCTGCCTGCTGTGCTGTGTGTGTGTGTGTGTGTGTGTGTGTGTTTTGTGTGTGTGTGTGTGACACCGGGTCTGAGAGACCTCCAGCTCACAGCGGTTTGTGTGTGTGTGTGTGTGTGTGTGTGTGTGTGTGTGTGTGTGTGTGTGTGTGTGTGACAATCGGTCTGAGAGACCTCCAGCTCTGGCCAGCGGGGTGTGTGTGTGTGTGTGTGTGTGTGTGTGTGTGTGTGTGTGTGAGAGACCTCCAGCTCACAGCGGGGTGTGTGTGTGTGTGTGTGTGTGTGTGTGTGTGTGTGTGTGTGTGTGTGTGTGTGTGAGAGACCTCCAGCTTACAGCGGGGGTCTCTGAACCAGTCATGGCCCAGCGATGAGCTAGCGGCCGGGGCAGGCGCCTGCTGGCTGTCGCCCCACTTCATGGAGCTTCTCAACTCCGAAAAAACTTTGAAGCAAATTGTCAATTCGGCATCAATCTTCACAAGACTGCCGATATTCGAAATCTAAACAGTTAATTTCTTGCCTAAAAAAATGTTGTCAGAAGTGAATTTAGTGATGAATAAGATGGCAAAAACTGAAAAAATTGTCCCGTTGTTGGTCTGTCTGTACCGTAAAAACCTGACCCTCGTTGACCTATAGGTCCCTATGCTGGAAAGGGAACAGTGGAAAGACCCTGCCCTGAAGTAGGAGCTGAAAGAGTTACAGGAACTGCAGCCAGAGGAACTTAAAAATCCCCAAATTGGTCCAATCGGAACAGGAGAAATAAAGGGTTGTAGTCACTTTATGTTCTAGGAACTGCAAAAATCCCTCCGGTCGGCAAGCGTCTATTACCACACAAAGGGGGAGGGCAGAAATGGACTTTTCAGCATGAGCCTGTCTCTCTCAGCCCCCACCACCATTATATATCTCTGTCTGCTGTACACCTGGCTGTCTTATAGGCTGTATTAGCCCTTCTACACAATCTGGACTCTGGTCATAACATCTACATCTTATAACTTATTCCCTGTTATATATTGTTCTATATTATTTCATTTCTGTCAAGCAATTCTATTTCTGTTAGGTTTATATTCTTGTCTTTTCATAGTCATATTTAATATTTAATAATAAGCTATTGCACTGTTCAGTCCCTGCACTGGTCTCTTTTGCACTACCACCATACAGCACACAGCCTACAGTAGCACCTTTAACTCTTTAAATGTCTGGGAGTGATTTTTATGTATGTGAGATATCTGTGTGTATATGTGTTTGTCGTGTTATGGTTATCTAAGCTACTGGATGCCTAAAATTTCCCTCGGGATGAATAAAGTATCCATCCATCTATCCATCTATCCAAAAGATGACTTTTTTTGCTGCCTCCAGCTTCTTTTGAAACAAAATATCTGTGTGTGTGTTTGTGTGTGTGTGTGTGTGTGTGTGGGTGGTAGAGTGAGTGAGAGAGTGATGGTGATTATCTTCAGAGTGAGTAGTGACTCAAGGGTCCCAGTGAGAGAACCAAATAGTCTCCTCCTGTTCTTTCTGACCACGGTGGGAGATCTGCAGCAGGAGAAGTTAACCCTCTCCTTGATCTCATGTTGTTGATGGAGAAGGAGAACCAGGACATGACTCGGGGGGGGAAACGCAACGCTACCACGCCATGACCGAGAGATGTGTAGTTACATCTTTCAAGAGGTGCACGTCAGGCTACGGCGTAGGTCCGTGTCTCCACCGTATACGTAGCCACGGCGTAGATTTTTTACACAGAAGCATAAATCACGCTTAAAGGGATACTCCACCCTTTGTTTGTTGAAATAGTTCTTATCACGGTCTCCCCTGGCTGTAGATAGGTGGGCCAACGCATTTTTTGTCTCAGTGCAAGTAATTAGGTTGTTTTTCTTGTCTTTGGTTGGGTCACTTTTACTCACAACATGCTAACCGGCAACATAGGATTCCATTCACTACGCTAAGCTAACTAGCGGCGGCGCTGCCGGTGTTGCACCGGACTAAAACAATGCATGCAGAAAAAAATGCTTTGGCCCACCTATCTACAGCTAGAGGAGACCCCACCTATCTACAGCTAGGGGAGACCCCACCTATCTACAGCTAGAGGAGACCCCACCTATCTACAGCTAGGGGAGACCCCACCTATCTACAGCTAGAGGAGACCTCACCTATCTACAGCTAGGGGAGACCCCACCTATTTACAGCTAGAGGAGACCCCACCTATCTCCAGCTAGAGGAGACCCCACCTATCTCCAGCTAGAGGAGACCCTCACCTATCTACAGCTAGAGGAGACCCCACCTATCTACAGCTAGAGGAGACCCCACCTATCTACAGCTAGAGGAGACCTCACCTATCTACAGCTAGAGGAGACCCCACCTATCTACAGCTAGAGGAGAACCCACCTATCTACAGCTAGAGGAGACCCCACCTATCTACAGCTAGAGGAGACCCCACCTATCTACAGCTAGAGGAGACCTCACCTATCTCCAGCTAGAGGAGACCCCACCTATCTACAGCTAGAGGAGACCCCACCTATCTCCAGCTAGAGGAGACCTCACCTATCTACAGCTAGAGGAGACCCTACCTATCTACAGCTAGAGGAGACCCCACCTATCTACAGCTAGAGGAGACCTCACCTATCTACAGCTAGAGGAGACCCCACCTATCTACAGCTAGAGGAGAACCCACCTATCTACAGCTAGGAGGAGACCCACCTATCTACAGCTAGAGGAGACCCCACACTTATCTACAGCTAGAGGAGACCCTACCTATCTACAGCTAGAGGAGACCCCACCTATCTACAGCTAGAGGAGACCTCACCTATCTACAGCTAGAGGAGACCCTACCTATCTACAGCTAGAGGAGACCCCACCTATCTACAGCTAGAGGAGACCCCACCTATCTACAGCTAGAGGAGACCCCACCTATCTACAGCTAGGGGAGACCCCACCTATCTACAGCTAGAGGAGAACCCACCTATCTACAGCTAGAGGAGACCCCACCTATCTACAGCTAGAGGAGACCCCACCTATCTTATCCGCAAGATGTTCACGCATGCGCTGTGGTACGAGGATTTACGACATTACCCAATCTGTTCCCACGCTAGCCTCCAGCTAACGTTAGTTTAGCTAATAGCTAATTCGGCGGACCGCTAGGTGATTATAGCGGTCTGCCGTTAGCCTCCACAGTTAAGCTAACGTTAGTTTAGCTAACAGCTAATTCGGCTAACCGCTAGCTGAGACAGCATGTAAACTTTAAAAGACCCTCAAAATAAAACTTGAAAATAAACATTAACATATAAAACAGCTGTTACGTCAGCTCTACTTGTGCTCATTTAAAATATGTGTTCCAAATAAGCCCACAACAAAAATGATTGACAAAATATAAGTAATTATTATTTTATAGTTAGTGAAAACACCAAATATTTATTATAAGTATCTAAAAAAACCATTTCATGTTATGTTTGGCTTGCTTTAGCCAATTTGTCACTTGAGCCAATAAAGACCATCATCAAACCACAAACATGACTTGAAGAGCAGCTTGTGAAAAAAGATCAGACTACAATTATTATTCTGATAAGTTACATTCATAGGTTTTATTTATTTTTTTAATGTTCATAATATAACAATTTTAAAAGTAGTGAAAACCCTGACACTAAGTCATTAACCTTACATTAACATTTACGTTACATTATATTAAGTATTTAAAAAAAAGTTTGTTGGCATGCTTTTGCCAACTCATCATCACCTGCACTAATAACATTTTAACATCAGATATCAAACATGACTTGCAAAACAGCTCATAAAGTACAGCATTTTGATTTCTTGGTGGTTTGCCAGGTGAAAAGGGTCAGCACCCTGCAGGTTAGCCCGGCAAAGTATGAACCTCTGACATGCCTGATGATTTTAGGACAACTGCTGTAATTCTTCCTTTTTGATGTCATTTTTCTCACTGTAAACAAATGATTATGCAAATTAGGTTACATAACAATACTTCTGGCCAGTGTGTGATCTGTGATGTACTCTTGTTAATGATGTCAGTAAGGTAAAAGAACATCAAAGTCACAGGATTACAGTAAAAATGACAAAATTACAAATCTTTACATCGGAAATTCCTATCAAACTCATAATTTCAGGAATTTCCTATTGAAACACATGAGATGGGCTTAAATGGTTCTACAGTGACTACCGGGGAAATAAAGATGATATGTTAACACCAAAATGAAATAAATTTATAAAGATATGCCTGGAGCCTAAATATGCTGTAAACTTCCCATCATAGTTGTCTCTCTGATGCCAAACTTTCAGAATTATCAAGGTATTTTCATTCAAAGTCGGCTTGCACTACCTGCTTTTTAGCTCACTGTACCATTTAAGCCCACCTTGAAAAAAAAGGCATTTTAAAAAAATATTTAGCCCACCCAAACCATTTATTGTGTCTTAATTTGTAGATTGATATAAAATGAATAAGAAAACATTTAGTGTACATACTTAACATTTTTAATCCTTTGGCAGTGTATCAATCAGTATGGTTATATTTTGACCTTGTGATTAGCTCGCTACGCTAACTAGCAAAACCCATCTTTCCAAATGAAATCAAATAGTACAAATTGGCAAAAAACTACTTGATAATACACAACAATCAAATCATTAATATCTCAATTTCCATAATATGAATGTACTTACCAAGTTAGTGGATGTAAATTGTTGAAAATAGATTCCTTCTGAGGGGTCCCAAAACACCAAAGTTTTGAGGCGACTTTATGTGAGCCTCCTTGAGACTGCATTGATGTAGGCTGGCATATCTCAGCATTGACAAATGTGATTGGTTCTCATCAAAAACTGATGTGTAATTAAGAACTTGTTAGATTAGATGAAATAATGAGTAGCGTAAGACAGCCACCTCTTTTTTTAAAAATTGACTTCAAAGTTGCAAGTGGGCTTAAATGGTGCCTGGGCTTAATGGGTACGTTTACCCTATTACTGTAAAGTCTTAATGTAGCTGTAGCTGCTTTTCCCATTATGTTTGACTTAACGTTATTTTAGACTGAATCTAGCTGTCCGTTCTGCCTGCACGATCCGTTCTGCACATGCGTTGTTTTAGACTGAAGGCTGTCGGCTAGCGGTTAGCCGAATTAGCTGTTAGCTATCCTGATGGAGGCTAGCGTGGAACAGATTGGGCAGGTCGTAAAACAGTATTATCATCTGCGCATACGTCATGGCATACGTGTCATCTTGCACATGCGCAGAACGGATCGTGCCGGTGGAACGGATCGGGTACTGACAAGAGGAGACCATGATAATCCCTATTTCAACACACGGTGGCGTATCCCTTTAGAGCTAGCAGCCCAAGGTACCGTATTTCCTCAAATAAAAGCCGAGGCCTTTATTTACCTGAACTGCAGAAGGTACCAGGCTTTTATTAGAGGCAGGCCTTTATTTACCTGAACTGCAGAAGGTACCAGGCTTTTATTAGAGGCAGGCCTTTATTTCTAATTCCATCTGTTTGATAAGTTTAATTATTTTAAATACACTGTTTTAAATGAAAAACCATAGCGTTCCAGTGGACAGAGATCATTCATTTTTTAAGAAACATTTGCAAAAATATCACCATATACAACAACAGCCAGAAGGGCGACAAAGCAATTTGGGTCAGAAATAATCAAATGCCACCATTGTACAGGTATTATGGTATTGCTGGTATATTACAATAAGAGCATACAGTAGTTGCTGATTTGCAGTACACCAGTATCTGATTAATGTTACAGACGGTAGCTATAGCTAGCTTTGTTTCTAGCTCCAGGCTAACTTGTTTTCCCACCACCTCCAGCTAGCTAGCCGTTGGCACCTGTACGTTACTGCACACTACACTTGGCTGAGTTACACATACAGCCGCATTGACTAAAATACCGGTAAGACAATAATCCAGAAAAACAAAGTGTGGAAAAAAGCATGAATATATTGTTGAATCTGTTAAAGTAAATTGGTAGAAATGTACATTACAATGAACTTGAATTTTATTTTGACTTAATATTATATGAAAGGCATTTAGGAGATTATCCACACTATTTTTTCCCCGGCCTTAATTTGAGACTGGCCTTTATTTGTCCATGTTGACCACGCCCCCGGCCACTATCAGAGCCCCGGCTTTTAATTGGCTCCCGGTTTTTATTTGAGGAAATACGGTATCTTCACTCTACACTTTGGTGTTTGTTTTCACACCTCGTTTGCTTTGGTCCAAATCAGTTGATGAGTTTGTAAACTTGGAACGATTTCCCGTTGGTTCAGTTTCGTTTCACACCTGGAAAAATCCAATCGTACCAAAATGTGCTTATTTTATTTAAATAATCAGACATTGTTTCGAGAGTGACGTTACTACTAGTGCTGTCAGTTAAACGCGACATTGGAATCTGTAATTCAATCAATATAATATAAAGTATAAGATAAAATAATACTGTGGTAGACAGGTGTAGCCTACAGTAGAAAAATGTCTCTATATATATATATATATATATATATATACACACTAGCTAGACAGGAAACTAAACAACCGGCACGCTGCACACACTGGTTTGGGCTCGCGAGCCGGCCAAAGAGTAGCAGGCTAACGTTACATTTTGAGTGGATGGCGAGCTCGAGACGCCGAAATGGGCGCCAATAAGAGAGCAATGTCTGGAGCGCTACAAGGCAGAGGCTCTTACAGGCATGGATGACTGTCCCCAGGAATGCTGGTCCACACGTTAAGTGGCACACAGTGAAATGGCCCGCCTTGCACGCAACTTAGCAACACCGGCCACATCGGTACCTCCTGAAAGGTTGTTTTCACTGTCTGGGCACGTTGTACAAAAGAAGCGAGCTTCCCTGTTGTCTGAAAATGTCAACAGGCGTGTCTGTTTGAGTAACTGGCTCAAAGCAAAGAAGTACTAGGCTTACCTTTTATTGCTAACCGTTACTGTTCATTCTTTCTGAAATGAGAGGCTGGGCTGATGAGCCTCTGGTGAATAAAGAGCAGTAGCCTGACTGCTATGTTCAAAGCAAACAAAGTATTAAGCCATGGTTTAATTGCACTATAGGCTTATACCTTACATGTGCACTTTGTAATTTTATTTTGTATCGCCCTGTTTTGATCCCTTAGAAAGGGCTGTTTGAAGGGGCTGTTTGTATTTTGTTCACCCTTTTATTGATGGACAGTGTTACATTGTGTGAGAGATTATTTGCTCCAAGTGAGAATGTTAGTGTGAAATTGAACACTACAGTATATGCCAATGTTGTTTTCAATAAAAAAAACATTTGCACAAAGCAAGCCGATCCACTTTTCCATGTTGATAAGAGCATTAAAATGAGAAAAAAAATAATGGGACAAAAAGAAATCAAGGGACATTTAGAATAGATAAAAATGTGCGATTAATTGCGAGTTAACAAAGACCGACATGCCATCTAAAGATCTGCCAGCGTGAAATAATAAATGAAAGAAAGCCCCATTTAGAGCTGAACAACAAAGCCTTCTCATTAACGGGTCAGAATGATATTGTACGAAAACCTATGCACAACCCTTCATAAGTAAGGCAACCATCGGCTGGTCATGTGAGGATCGGTCAAAATGACAGTTAAGTTTAGCAGTCTTTACAGATAAATTAAGCCGAGAAAAGGTTACAGAGCACCGGGAGCTGGTGGTTGTTTCAGCGGCCGTTGCAGTTAAGTTTAGCCAACAAAAAGTGAGCGTATGTGATGCATGCAGCAACAAATACGTAGAATTACAGTGCTTTACTTTTCCTAGATGTACATACGAATAGGAACAGCCTGCTGAACATATGATAGACATATGTGTTGTGGCATGCAGAAAGGCTGTCCACTTACAGTATATAAGTTGCAGATGATGACATTAAATTGTGCTGAATCTCCTGATGGCACGTTACCCACAGTCCTATGACATGCTACTTTTTGGATGCTTTTATATAGGCCTTAGTGGTCCCCTAGTACTGTATCTGAAGTCTCTTTTATATAGGCCTTAGTGGTCCCCTAATACTGTATCTGAAGTCTCTTTTATATAGGCCTTAGTGGTCCCCTAATACTGTATCTGAAGTCTCTTTTATATAGACCTTAGTGGTCCCCTAATACTGTATCTGAAGTCTCTTTTATATAGACCTTAGTGGTCCCCTAATACTGTATCTGAAGTCTCTTTTATATAGACCTTAGTGGTCCCCTAATACTGTATCTGAAGTCTCTTTTATATAGACCTTAGTGGTCCCCTAATACTGTATCTGAAGACACTTCATCCAAAGAGTACCATGTCATGGGACCTTTAAAGAGATATTTTGCTGATTTAATTCCAGCTCTGTTTCACGGCAGTGTGGGCAGATGAACATGTTTCACACCATCCGGTGGATCTCGGCAGAGCTCGGCTGCTCAGTGCGCTGCAGCCATGGAGGGAAGCCAATCACGGTTCATCTAGTAAATATGTAATGATGTTTTTAGATGAGTAAAGATGGTGTCTTGACCCCCTGGCGTTTTCAACATTTACTCTTTATTTCACACATCTTTTCTAACATCACACAAGCTTAAATGTTTTTTAATCATCACAATCAACACAGCTTTTATTCCCTTGTAGTGGATGAATTAGAAACGGTAACATGGTGGCCGGGTTGGCTCAGTGGGTAGAGCAGGCGCACATATACTGAGAGGTGTAAGCCTCGACGCAGAGGTCCAGGGCTCGAGTCTGACCTGTGACAATTTCCTGCATGTCTTTTCCCCTTTCTCACCTAGCTGTCCTATCCATTAAAGGTGTAAAAGCCCAAAAATAATCTTAAAAAAAAAAAAGGTATGCTGAGTTCAAGTGCTGAAAAAAACGAAATGGTAACATGCGTTAATTGAAGAACCTTTTAAGCGCCTGAAATGTTTCATGGAGGCATCTGAAACCGCAACCTACGTAAAGGAATTGCTTCAGGTTTCAAATAAACTGCTCCAAACAGCTTTTGGTGTGAAAGCAAAACGGCTCGAGTCTAAAGATGCCTTCTGGGAAACCCAACGCCAGCCAGTGAGTCACAGTGTAATCCCGTCCAGGAAGCTTTCCTTTGTCTGGTTTTGCCAACGTCACTGGGATCTGCATTCAGCAGCAAAGATCACAGGCAGAGGATGAAGAGATCACAGCCAGACAAAAGCGCCTGTGAAGGGTTAAAAGTACACAAAGCATTCCTCCTCGGTCTTTTTTTCCAGGAACAGAGAGAACATTTGAACAAGACAGAGACCCAGTGAGGTACGGTGGTGGTCAGCCACTGAACGGGGGGTTTTCAACTTCACACAGCCCAAAGAAAACAGCGACGAATGAGATGTGCCACGTAAGACATTCTGCATGAATGAGGCTCTCTAGCTGCTCATGACGGGAACGCACTGCAAGATGCCAGATGTAGTTCAAGAGACATCACTGAACATAACCTTTAAATCATGGGAAACTGTTTTTCAACTTGTAATTGCGCCACACTCAAAGCAGAATTTGGCAAATTTGCTGACTTTGAGACTCAGAAATTCCCCCCAGAAGCAGAAGAGAGTTTGCATATTCAGGCTGAGAAAGAGCTTGCTGTGAGTCAGCTGTGTGGTGGCCTACTTAGATTAAAATGTAAATTTGCTCGATTTGCTAAATTCTAGGATGGCTTTGGAGCTTTTTCGCTCACTTTTTCAGGCCTTTATGTGGACCAAACTGTGAGTGAGAAGACTATATGAGACATGCAATAATTGAGTCAAAGATATTTAACTTTTTCGATGAAATAAAAGCACGTCAATAAACTATACGTCTGGCCCTTGATGTGATTCTCGATTTCCAGTGTGGCCCTTAGCGAAATAGAGTTTGACACTCCTGCTTTAAATGATTACTTCCTGGGAGTATGCGGTATCACTCAATTCCCAGGAGAGCCAGTATCTACTAAGGCTGCACGAGTTTGGACTTACATTATCTGTTTAAGTTTAATTACTAATGTTAACTAGCATGTTAGTGATCAGTAATTAGCCTGTGTCTATGTTATCTCCTTACATATACCTACGCTCTTCGTCTCTGTAAGATTGGGAATGATTGAGATTTCTCTTGGCACAGCTACCAGAAGACTTCACACTTTCAGACAGGTTGCTCACGTCACATCTACGTCTTCAAGCTCAGTTGGAGGCTGCGCAGTAACGCTCAGCCAGCACCGGGAAAGAGACTTCTGACATCCTTCACTGGTCTCTGTCCAGAGACAAGGGGTCTGGTGCTCCATTTTATATATGTCAATGGTTTTCTGTCTTGTCTTGTCCAGTTTTACTTCCTGTGTTTTCCCACCTTTTTGGATTGTTCTGCCCAGTTTTCACCTGTTTCCCAGCCCTTGTGTCACCTGTCTTGTGTTACCTCGTTACCCTGTGTATTAATGCTACGTTTACACCTGGCCGGCTATTTTCATAAACGGACATTTCAACCTCTCAGTTTTCAAAAATAACATCGCGCACAGCTGTCAGTTTTCAGAAAAGTGTTCGTTTACACGTACCTTTGTGTATATATATGCCGTTAATGCCATCAAGAGCACGCCAGACCTGTAGGTGGCGGTGTAACGAAAAGCTCAAGCCCACGTTAGCCAATCAGAATCCAGAAAATAGCAACAACAGCAATGAATCACTTCCTCTTTCTCTCTCTCGCTGCTTAAAGCTACATTGTGTAAGAATTACTCCCATCTAGAGTTGAGATCATATATCGCAATCAACTCTCTCTCGCCACGCATTATTGCAGCTACGGTAGCCTTCACGCTTCAAAAACCGAAGGTGTACAAAAGGCCGTCTATCAGCCGTCATCGTTGGCGTTCATGCGTTCTCTTAATACATCCATGAGTTCATGTCGGAGAGTGCCGCGGACACCACGAGCGGGCACGCGCGCCACCCGACAGAAAGGAGAGGGAAAGAAAAGGAGACTGCAGCGGTCCAGAGGATAATTAACTAGTTGGGATTTGGTGTGTGCCTCCAAAACAGCTCCAATGTTCACTCTTTTTCCGGTCTCGCTCTTTTCAATATCCGATGTCTTTTTCTAAGCGAAGAAGACTCCTGTTCCTGGAATTTGGATTTTGAATATGTGTGGTCCTCCATGTTTCCTTCTTCAAACTTGCCTGGGCCGGGAAGCTACGATACCGATTAGCAGCAGCTATGGGTCAAAAACACGAAAGCGAAGCAGTATAGCCTGTATGTCCCTTACCGGCTGACGTATTTCAAGATGGCGCAATATTATGGAGCGTCTACCCCAGTTCATGCAAGCGCAAATGTAAAATTCCAAGCTAATGGAAATACTTGAAATTTATGTTGGTGGTCAATATTCATGAATAAGGACAAGTTTGTGAAGGGCAATACAGATTTTGATAATGAACAACTACAAACGTTACACACTGGGGCTTTAAACCTCCGATTGTCTCAGTTTACGTGCAAACAAAGATTTCAAAAATCTCCACTCTGGCCGGAGTTTTTAGAAAGACTCGTTTTCAGAGGAGAATTCTCCGTTTGTAAAAATAACCACGTATGTTTAAACAAAATCTCAAATGTTGGGGCGTGACAAAGAAAGAGACTAGAGCCAAATGAGGAGGAGGGTCTTAGTCTTTGTGTTTTCCCTTGTCCTTTGTCAGATCATTGTGTGTTTTGTCTCCAGTTTGTTTGTCTTTCCGGTTCGTGTTAGCGTTTCTGTTTTTCTTGGACCTTGTTTTTGGACTCCTGTTTCTGCCTGCTTGTTTCCAGGACTCCTTTTGGTTTTGTTATGCATTTCCTGAGTTTATTAAATCATCTAAACTATCCTCGATTTCCGCCTCTGCATTTTGGGTCTGCATGGTACTGGTGGAGGAGGTCAGAGAGGTAGGGGGGAGCCAGGTTGTTGAGGGCCTTGTAGACGTTGAGTAGAGTCTTGAGGTTTATCCTAGCAGGTCAGGGAGGACTGGGGTGATGTGGTTACATGAGCAGTAGTGTCACATGGCCAGCTCTATCTCCACAGCGCTGTGGAGGAAGGTCTGGCTACACCACAGATGCATTCTGGGATAGGAGAAAAAAACGCTCTGGGTTGTTTGCATTTCTTTAAACCAATCACAATTGTCTTGGGCGGCGCTCAGCTCTGGACGCAGCTCTGCTAAATAGTCTCCAACTAAGAAAATTCCACATACAATATTAAATAAAGTTAACTGTTGACACAATACAGTACCGTGAACTATTTAAATGAGCTGATACATGGTTAAACCTCATTAGCTCTTACCGGTGTATCTCTGTGTGCACTTCGTCCACAGCAATCTCCACCAATCGCTCCCAAAACGTCCCAGTTAGAGAGGAAATGCCCTAAACATAGTCTTTTTAAATCTTTACAACCATTCCCTGAAAGAACCAAGCAGGCCTGCCTTATTGCACGATCAAAATTTTGGTAGCTCAAAGTTTGTTATTGTTTCCTGTAGAGAAGGGAGAGTGAGAATGGCAAAACACAAAGAGCGGAAGGTGAGGGGCAAGGCCTGAAATGCAGCGGTATTTCCGTTGATCCAGACTACTTGAGCGGGTTCTGATAAGTAGGTGGGCGGCAGAGTTCTGTTACAAATGCATGAATGAGTGTTTCAGCACAAGGAAATGTTGTGGAGGTGGAACAAGGCTGTTTTGGTGGCGTGGTTGACATGGAGCAGGAACGACAGGGTGGGGTCAAAGATGACTCCAAGGTTGCAGATTTGGGTGGAGGGGGTGATGATGGAATCTGTGATTCAATCAATATAATATAAAGTATAAAATAAATGAATACTGTGGTAGACAAGTGTAGCCTACAGTAGAAAAACGTATCTACGTAATATGAGAAGAGGTTGTAGACCTATTGTTAGGTTCCGGAGAATGGTGGACCCAAAGGCAGAGATGGTAGGCAGTGGAGTAGATAATAATGATGCATTAACGAGGTAACTTCAGGTTCAACCCAGGATTTTCTATACCACAACGGTGGATCACTTGTTACCGGGTTAAAAGATGGTGGATCACTTGTTACCGGGTTAAATCACTGTGGTAACTTACGCTGAACCTGGTCGGGAGCAGGTTCAGTTGGGAGATTAGAGATGAACTGGTGTAAAAGCACCGCCTACTGACCAATCGAAACTTGATTGATAACGGCATCATTCACATTTTACAACAACGTCAAAAGTTCACTTGGTCATTTTTTTAAATGATGGAAATGACCTCATTATTTGCAGTCGGTGCAGTGACTGTGTGCAGCTTCCTAAAGTCTTGTCGTCACAGTGATGTTGCCAGGTTGTTATCATCATGTCTGTACGAACACGATCGAGTGCATCTGGCAACCCACGTTACAGCCAGAGATGCTGCACAGAAGTACTGAGCAGATTAATACATTGTTGTTTGTCAAGAAATAGTTCCAGCATGTGACTCCAACTCTAAGATCACAAATTGTTGTTCTGACATTCCTGCTTGTGTACGAATTAAACAAGCATGATGCAACGTGTTAATTAGTGAGCTTTAGAAGTGGTGGTAGGTGTATTTGTGAACTTTGGACAACGTTTTCCTCCTGCTTCCAGTCTTTATGCTAATCTAAACTCAGCTAACCACGTCTCATGTCAGCTCTGTACTTAACATGCAAATATGACTCACACAAAGAAAGCAAACAAGTGTTTCCCAAAAATAGATAGATTGGTAGAGAGATGGATAGATGGATAGATAGATGGATAGGTAGGTAGATAAATAGATAAATAGATAAATAGATAAATAGATAAATGGATAGATAGGTAGGTAGGTAGGTAGATAGATAGATAGAGAGAGAGATAGAGAGAGAGATGGCTAGATGGATATATGGATAGATAGATAGATAGATAGATAGATAGATAGATAGATAGATAGATAGACAGATGTCAAATTCAGTGAGTTTACATGCAGTTTAAAAACCAATGATATTCGGGTTAAAGCTTTAGTGCGTTACTTTTTTATATTAATGAATGTCCGTTACGTTCAAGCCATTGCTAAATGAGATGATACAAAGCTAATCAGCTCCAAAAAACTCTCTCTGTATTTCTCAGTTTGGCTTCGTTCAGAAAATGGTGTCGTCTAATGACCTCTTCTGAAGAGTCCATCGTGTTTTTTGAATCCTTCGTTACTAGCAACAGCGTGGAGGAGTGGTGTGTGATCACAGAAGGCTTGTATCATGTTGATGACCCGACAGTTTTGTTGTCATTACTTAGAATTCCTCATGAAGGAGACAGAAACTACGCACTATAGCTTTAAGGCAATACGATTTCTCAAACGCCATGTAAACACCTTTCCCCGATTAAAATCAGAGTTCCATAACCCAGTAAACAGACCTAGGGAACTCCTTCAGTAACCGGGGTATTCTTTCTCTTGCTCGTAAACGTCAAACAGACACTAGGGGCGCAGGCTGTGCACCAAAACACAACAAACCACGTTCCAGCCAATCACCGACAAGATGGTTGGGGGAGGGGGTGGGGGTAAGTGGGCAAGCTTGCTCCGTTTTGTTTGGTATTTACTTGGGACGTCAACAAAAGTGCAGTATGCAGCATGCAGGAACTCATAGTGCACCTTTAAACGGAGTACGATCACTTTAAGCATCTACGCACGCTTTAACTATCCCTCAGTGGTTTTCGAACCGGAAAAAATCCGTCAGCGCTGTGAGTCGTAGTCATTGAAAAGTGGGAGGGACCGAGCAGCCCCTGCGGTGGACCCTGGCTAACGTTAGTTAGCTAACGCTAACGAAGAGAGCTTGGTAATACCCAGTGGCGGCTGGTGATAATTATTTTTTTGGGGTGAGCTTAATATACAAGGCAGTACTTTGAAACTGGGCCAAACAACCAGCACTACTTTATTTAAACAATTATGTATTTAAGAAGAGCAAGACAATATGCTACAAGATTCAAGTTACAAACATAAAAAGATAATGACTCTGACTGAGTTTTTTTTTAAACTCACAACAACAGAGTAACTTTGCATTTAACTGTAGTGTATTATTGGTTCTTTTTCCTGTCTTTCCTCTCAGTTAGATCAACAACCTTGCATATGTTAATGTACAGCACTACGGTTTTCATTTTGCTCACAGAATTCTTTTAACTTGTACCTTGGGCATGAAACAAATTGCACCCACAACTAGAACTACTTTCAACTTGAGATTATGCAAAAGGATCTTTTACCAGAAGTCTAGCATGGCTAAACTAAATGATTCAGTATGGTAATCAAATTTAAAATATAAAGATAGGCCAATTAGGTTCAAACCCAACGTACTTGTCATGGATTGCTGAGGGATAGACAAAGCTTTTTGCAGATAAGAAGGAGTTTATTGAACAAACACTTACAAATAAGAGTGTCCAGAGGTACACACAAAAATAATCCCAAAAGGCTTGAAGACCAAGAAGCAAAAAACACAGGAGACTAGCCACGAAGACAGCACACAACTCGCCACGATGCACAACACCTGCCTGAGAGCTTCTCCTGTACTATACAGTAATTCCTCTACTGTGTAAGTCTCGTGGTTATGACCCAATCGTTAGCCTATTGTTATAAAAGCGTCTGCTACAGAGCCATAACGTGAGGTACAAGGTAATGGAGCCTTTTATACATTGTCGTGTTTCTTTAGAAATAAACAACGGACAAATAGAGTCTTTAAACGCTTCAGATGTAAAGTTATTCTCTGTCAAAGTGACGTCAAAATGAATGGGAGTCAATGGGATGCTAACGGGAGGTGATCGTTTTGTAGCATCAAAATGGCGCCATAGGAGGTTCGAGTTCTGAAGCGAAGCTTACCCCCCTTTGCATAACTAGGTTGAAAAGACAGACTTCAAAACAAAACAGGAAACAGTACTCAAACCCCAAATTAAATATCAAAAACATGACAAAGAAAATAAAATAAATATTAAACCAAATTAACCTAAAACTGAGATCTCAGAATGAAACAGGTTTTCGTAGTGAGAACCAGGGGAATGCTAAATCAGTCTTTGACACTGGTTAGATATAAAGCGTCTAAACTAATTTCGTGGTGGTCGGTGTAGTTTTGACATACTGTAGGTCAACCGGAAGAAAAAGCTAGTTGTACGTTGGCAGAGCGCCACCTCCTGCACCGGAGGAAGAGATACTCCCGTCATTCTTCCGCTCTATGGTGTTTTAAGTAGGGTGACCAGACGTCCCGAAGAATTCGGGACAGTCCCGAAATCCAAGCAGTTGTCCCAAATCCAGAATCCTGCCCTAATTGTCCTGAAAATTAGAGCAAAGTCTCAAGAGCAGACTCACGAGTAGTTATAATCTGATTGAACATTAAAAACTGTTCATGGTGGTTTTAAACTGAGTCGTCCTGCAGCTTGCAGCTCCATTCATCACCTGAGTTCATGATTTTAATGATTTTTTTTATTTGTATTTTTGGGTTTACCAAGACAGACAGTTGAGTTTCTGAATAAAAATAATAAAATAATCTTGGTGCGGAGTTTTTGAAATTCATGTAAAGTGCAGGCAGCCACCAGAAGGAGTGATTGGATTTAACTGATGTTAAAGTGATGGTTCGGAGTAATTTCACCCTAGGGTCCTTTGCACCACGACCTCGAGCCAAACACCCCCCCAGAAGCTTTTTTCAGCTGGGTCGAACATTGGGAGAGTTAGCGTAGAATAGCGTTAGCCGCTGAATAGCTTAGCGCAGGGGCTAATGGACCCACGTTTGTATCTCGTAAATGACCCCACTAATAATGCCTGAAATGATACCAAAGGTCTACACTAGTACAAATAGGTTATGCTCTCATAAAACGATGGATTGGAAAGTTTGTAAGTACACCAGAAGTTTATGAACACTTGCCTGCTGGCTTCTGCTCTCTGTTGCTGCTACCTGCAGTTAGACGAGTGCTTAGGGCCGTCAACAAATTACTACACCGAAAAGAGTTACAACAAAAATATGTATTCATTTAATGATTAAATAAGGTAATGTCTCCACACTTACATCAATTATTACTTCTCTCCTGCTAGTTATACTACAGCACTTACTTTAAAAAATAAGTTAAATTAAAAAATATTTTTGTTGCATCTCTTTTCGGTGTTGTAATTTGTAGACGTCCCTAAGCACTCGTCTCACAGCAGCAACAACAACAGCAGAGAGCAGAAGCCAGCAGGCAAGTGTTATTTACATAAACTTCTGGTGTCCTTACAAACTTTACAATCCATCGTTTATGAGTGCATAACCTATATATACTAGTGTAGACCTTTGGTATCATTTTGGGCATTATTAGTGGGGTAATGTTAAGAGACACTTCGGATCCATTAGCCTCTGCGCTAAGCTATTCAGCGGCTAACGCTACTCTACGCTAATTTCCCGCTGTCTTTCCTGTCCAGTGGTTCTTTTAACCTTCTTTTAATATCTGGCCGTCTTTTAAACAGCCCCCTCTTTTTTATATAACCGAACCCAGTTTTTTAAGGAGTCCTTTAAAGTGTTTTATTCACACCAGTGGTCCCCTTGTACCCGTGCCCGTTTTAACCCAAACCTAACCGTACTGTGGGAAACGTGTGGGAGTCAAACCTGGATCCTGTTAGTGCCACACCCACCCCCTCCCTCTCTCTTAAATCCAGCTAACGTCTGGTTCACTTCTCATATATATGGCCTGAATAGTTTGTTGACAATTGGATTAACGTATTACATAAATACGATTGTGTAATACTCTGTCGTTGTGCAGAGAGGCTGACTGATTGGTGGTGATGCAACACTTTGCCGTTAGGGCTGAAACAGCATTATGGTGATCTCTGGGATTTTTAGACATTGTCGTAGTGCCTTGCTCAACAGAACTTACCAAAACACTGGCTGAGACCATACTATAACACCTTAACATTACACCTGCTGCATTATTTGCCAGTCTGTTCAAAATCCTGAAATGTTCTGGTGTACCGATGATGACCAAGTGGAGTGGTTGTTTAGATTTAATGTATATAAGTTGGCGACTTTTGTTTATGTTGCTATTTTGGTATCTGGTCCCTTGCTACAAGTAATGGTGTCGTGTAAGCCCGTTTGGGCTGGGCATACTTTACTTTTTGTGTGCATGACACAATAATAAAATGTATTCATTCATACAACCTGTAAACTCTGGAATCATGAAGCATTTCCATAGGCGGTATTTGTTAAAGAGCAGCTTTCTGGTGATAAACCTGGAGATTTGGGACTTTTCATGGTAATGATGAGGAGCACCTGAACACACCAGTCCTAGTCTCTGATACCCCTTTTCCACCAAGGCAGAGCTGGTGCTGGTTCGGAGCCAGAGCCTATAGTTTCAAAGCGGTTCTTTGTTTTTCGACCACCACAGCACCAGCTCCGAACCAGTAAAAGTGGTTCTTAAGTAGGTCAGAGGAGGAAACGAGCTGCTTTCTTGCACTATAATATATATACGAGCCGCGCAAAGTTGGACGCCGATGTCGGTCGAACATCGATAGCAAAGCAACGTCCGCCATTGTTGAGGGTGTGTTTGTGTTTGGCGCCGCCGCGCTAACGTTGCTGGGAAAGATGAGATGTATACAGTGCGGTAAGACCTGGCTCTGTGCCGGCTCTTTAGCCTGTGGAAAAGCAAACCGGTTCTTTGGAGGCTCGTCAGTCGAACCAACTCCGAACCGGCACTAGCTCTAGCTCTGAACCAGCACCTGGGTCTTGTTGGTGGAAAAGGGGGTATGTGAGGTTCTCATTTTGAGAGAAGGAGCTGGTAAACAGGGTCCGCCGGATGCATGTCTTTTGAGCCCATGTCGGTCCCCTTCCTCTTTCTTTGTGTTGGCCAGACCGGCTTGCACAGTAATAGCGTTACTGAAGGCTAGCTGTAGTCTCGCGCCGAAGTCCCGTTGGAATTCAGTTGTTGCAGGAAATGGTAAACAAACACACGTTATTCTTACCCCAAGCTTCTTCTCTTGTGAACACCTCCGATCTTCACTCTTCACACACTACGCTGCGATCTGCACACGACTGTTTACCGACGGGAGAGAAAGCCCAAGCAAAAGATGCCGGTCGGGCTTGCTAGCCCGGCTAGCAGGCCGAGCTAGCTACCGGCAGGATCGAGACAGGTGACAGTACAAACTTTTGAATTTAAACGGTTTCTTCACAATGTCTGAGCTGAAAACGCATCTTATTGTCACGTAAGGGGCCCTGTTCATGTTACACAGACATTTTAATTGTATTTTATGTCTGTTAAGAGGCACAAAGTCACTCTTTATAAGATGCCCCGACAACTGGCATTTTAGCCAACTGGGAGCTCTGGACGTAGCCGCAGCAACTCCAGTTTGCTAGCAACGATTTTGCTCGTTTTTGTTTCCTATCAACAGTACTCTGAGATATATAACGATCAAGATTCAGGTAAAAATCGTCCAGAATTCTCCTTTAAGACAGTGTTTATTTAAAGGCCGAGACGAGCCAAGTTAAAGGCCATTTGATATCTGTTTGAGGATAAGTAGCGCTCAAAGAGATATGTATGTGTGAATGTACATCTTAGACACTTGAATAAAAAGCTCAGGTTATTATTTAACTTGGCTCTGTTTCTGTCCATGTGACTCAACTGATCCTTGGCATTTTCTTGTATCATCTTGTCTTTAACCCACATTTCCCCCCCAATTTCATTTCCTCTTATCTCTGTGGAAAATTTCCCTTCTTCATTGAACTTTCTTTATCCATCCGTTCTGTCATTAACATTTCAGAGGTTAAAGTACACTTTTCACTCGATTTGTTTTTACAGTCCTCGAAGATTGTGAAGTTAGTCATTAAGGCTTTTATCTGGTATTCTTCCATTCAAGGACACAACCTGTCACAACCTGTTATTTAGAATTGTATTAATTCAGTTGTCTTAGGCAAGGCAAGGCAGCTTTATTTGTATAGCAAATTTCAGCAACAGGGCAATTCAAAGTGCTTTACATAAAAACATTAAAGAGCAGTTAAAAACGATTACCAAAATTAAAAACGAGATAAAAGACGAGAATAAAATTTACAGTGCAATATAAGAACAAGTTAACCGAGTCCAACTCGGGCCTCCCAGATGACTTATACTTTAACTCTTTTTCTGCTTCAACTCAGCTTCCAAACCTGGCTTCTTACCGTATACAAACTGGGAACTATATTCTCAGAAGACGAAGCACTGCTACTTGGAACACCTGAGAAGCACCTGAGAAGCACCCTTCTCAGGTGCTGCGAGCAAATCACTCCGCCCGAGTAGCAGAGAGTAGCAGTGCTTGGCCTTCTGAGAATATAGTTCCCAGTATGTATACGGTTAGAAGATGGCTGTGTGTCATGTGACCTTGTTATTTGTACACGCTGTGTCTATACAAATCACAACATGGAAATAAGAACATGTAAAATAGGAACTCTTTGCTGTTCTCCTTTAAGGTGACAGAGAAATGTCTGGTGCTTAAACTTCCTTTGTGTAAATCTTGTGTTTTGCATGTATGTTTCAGCCCCACCTGGAAACCTGCAAGCCGGCTCTTTGGTCTTGTCTAGGACCTTTTTGTTTCGCTCCAAATACAGACAAAAAGCCAAGCGTGTTGCTAGGGGACACCTCTGATACCGAGGCTGCAGGGGCTTGAGGTCGGCAGTTGATTTGATTAAAGCTTAAATATTTGATTAAACCTTTCAGGAAACCAATTTGTACCTTGAAGGAAAAGTTCAACATTATGAAGCTAGCCGGTTAGCTTAGCTTAGCACCTAGCTATAGCCTAGGTCCGTCAAATGGTAACAAAAATCCATTTTTATGTTTGTGTGTAGTGTATATCTTGGGTTGTGTTGCTAGGGGTCATTTTGGTATGATTGTGTTTGTCTAGAAATACAGTAAATAAGCTCCATTAAAGCGCCCATATTCTGCTCATTTTCAGATTCATAATTGTATTTAGAAGTTATACCAGAATAGGTTTACATGGTTTAATTTTCAAAAAACACCATATTGTTGTTGCACTTCCCCTTATGACCTCATAAGGAGAAGATTCCTGATTGGTCCATCTGAGCTTTCATTTTCTCAAAGGCAGAGCAGGATACCCAGGGCTCGGTTTACACCTATCACCATTTCTAGCCACTGGGGGACCATAGGCAGACTGGGGGAACTCATATTAATGTTAAAAAACCTCATAAAGTGACATTTTCATGCCATGGGACCTTTTAAACCTAACCAAACTGTGACAGTGACGTATTTCCTGCCAGCGCTATGAGCGCTAGTTTATGAAAAGCTGCTGTGGGTCGTATTATTTAGGGCAGGAATAAATGACCCAGA
>NC_053115.1:2760999-2883499 GCF_010015445.1 Perca fluviatilis | reverse complement strand
AGCAGTTTTAATACACAGTGGTCATCACCCATCATCGACATGAAAACACACAGCACGTTGTGGACAGTCTGCAAATCCATCCGGGGAATTAATTCTGAAGAAATCTGATTCAGTTACGCATTGTGTCAGTTTAGACAACAAACCTGATGATCCGGTTTGACAATTTGACATAAAAAAAATCCCAAGCTACAATGATGGACAAAGGAATGATAAATACTTAGACTGCTGAGCGACGGCAGTTGAAAGCAGCATTGCTGGAATTAAGCCAACATTCGTGCATTCGTTAACGTTTGATCTCGACATCACATAATTAAAAATATTTAGAGGCAATCAGTAGTGAAGTAGTCATCAGTAGTAGTATATATAATAGTATATCAGGGGTGTCAAACCTCAACTTCACTAAGGGCCACACTGGAAAAGGAGAATCGCACCACCAAGGGCCAGACAAAAAGTTAAATATCTTTGACTCAATTATTGCATGTCTCATATAATCTTCTCACTCACAGTTTGGTCCACATAAAGCCCTGAAAAAGTCAGCAAAAAAGTTCAAGAGCCATCCTAGAATTTAGCAAATCAAGCAAAAACAATGATTACATTTTAATCTAAGTAGGCTACCACACAGCTGACTCACAACAAGCTCTTTCTCAGCCTGAATATTACACTCTCTGCTTCTTCTGGGGGAATTTCTGAGTCTCAAAGTCAGCAAATTTGCCAAATTCTGCTTTGAGTGCGGCGCAATTGCAAGTTGAAAAACAGTTTCCCACGTTTTTTGGTTTTGGCGCACAACTAGGTGTGCCAAAATGTATTGTGAACCTAAATTGATGTCTGGCAAAGCGAGACTAGTAGTGCAGTAAACAGCAGCAGTACAAGATAAGACCAATTCAACACCTACAACCAGGTTATTAGAGAATTTAGAGTTACTTCCAACTAAGTAAATGTTGTATTCTGACATAATTCATTTAGATTATTACTCCCAGTGATTGCTATTGGTACAGTGTATGTGAACATATTCAGATGTCAGGTCTAACCAGTTCCTCTGAGCAGCAGGTAGACAGCAGAGATGGTAATGGCAGTGGCGGTGTAGGTAAACGCCGCGCTATAAAGCGTGTTTGTCCTAATTCGTTCTCCAAGCGTCCTCTGGGTCTCCTCCAGACGCCTCACCACCGCCTCAGACTCCCACTGGTCCTCTCTCTCTGCTCTCGTTGGACTCACTGGGCTTGCTAACTGCGGTTGAGCAGGCTGCTTTTCGGCCTGTGGTCTGGTCTCCAGCAGCCGCCTCACCACCGACAATTCGCCCTCAACTCTACCGAGTCCTTGCTCCAGTTGTCCCAGTTGTCCCAGTTGTGGCCGGACGGACTCTAGAAGGGACTCAGTCTTTTGGCTGCCGATCTGGAGGTCTTTTAAGGCTGAAAGAAGCACCGTGGGGGAGACTGGGGTCGGAGCTCTCTTGTCCTGAGGGACAGGGTCCCTCTGTGTGAAGGCGTCATCCAGAGCCACCCGGAGGCTGTTGATGAGCGCTTGGAGCTCGTCCTGCTGGTAGCGATGGTTTCCAGCCTGGACCCTGAGGGCTTCCTGCAGGCTCTCTGGGCCTTTCTGGGCCTCCAGCAGCAGACTCTTCAGCTCCTACAGATGAGAGAGGTACAGACCAATGCACACTGGTGTTCTGGTGATGTGGTTATACAAATAAAATACCTTTAAATAACAAGAAAAAAATTAATTTCAGTATGTATGCAAAGGGAATAAAACGTATGTCAAAATGTCAATGGATCTAAACCCAACCTGGCCTCAGAGCACTGTCCAATATTAACTTTTTCATTTGCCAATGGCAGTACAAAAACTTAACAGACAAAATCTTTTTCAACTGGCCTTAAAACTGCATAAGATACAATGTGATTAAAATGCTGGTCATAAAGAAGCTAGTCTCGCATTGCCAGACCTATCTCCACAGCGCTGTGGAGATAGGTCTGGCTACAAACGTCTAAAGACCTTTCTTTTTGATGTTGCCGTTCTTTAAAGAACTGTTCATTTGTTATACTGAAGTTGCATTGATGACACTGTATGACACTCGATAACTGCTCTTTAATGTTTAATTTCTTATACTGCACTGTAAATTTGTTTTTTTAATCGTTTTCTAACTGCTCTTTAATGTTTTTATGTAAAGCACTTTCAATTGCCCTGTTGCTGAAATGTGCTATACAAATAAAGTTGCCTTGCCTTGCTCTGGGTTGTTGGCATTTCTTTAAATCAATCAAGCTCTGGACCAGAGGTGTATAGTCCAGGTGCCAGAAAGTAGAAATCCTGTCCAGCAGCTGTCCCAACCATCACTAAACCAGCTCCTCTACCAGGTAGATGAGCTCGTTAGTGAAAACACCTGTTCTAGATGTAGAGGCAGATCCAAAAACATGGCAGGATTTTTACTTTCTGGCACCTGGACTATACACCTCTGGTCTGGACGCAGCGATGGTGGCTCTGCAAAAGAGTCTCGGGAAGGAACGTGTTTTGGTGAAAAATTTGCACCCAGCAAAATAAAATTATCCTGGAAATGTACTTCCGTTGATCCAGACTATAAAGAAGCCTGGACCTTCTGCGTCAAGATATACACCTCCATACAGTACAGGCCAAAAGTTTGGACACACCTTCTCATTCAATGTGTTTTCTTTATTTTCATGACTATTTACATTGTAGATTCTCACTGAAGGCATCAAAACTATGAATGAACACATATGGAATTATGTACTTAACAAAAAAGTGTGAAATAACTGAAAACATGTCTTATATTTTAGATTCTTCAAAGTAGCCACCCTTTGCTTTTTTTGATAACTCTGCAAACCCTTGGTGTTCTCTCAATGAGCTTCATGAGGTAGTCACCTGAAATGGTTTTACCTTCACAGGTGTGCTTTGTCAGGGTTAATTAGTGGAATTATTTCCCTTATTAATAAAAAAAGCAAAGGGTGGCTACTTTGAAGAATCTAAAATATAAGACATGTTTTCAGTTATTTCACACTTTTTTGTTAAGTACATAATTCCATATGTGTTCATTCATAGTTTTGATGCCTTCAGTGAGAATCTACAATGTAAATAGTCATGAAAATAAAAAGGAAACGCATTGAATGAGAAGGTGTGTCCAAACTTTTGGCCTGTACTGTATATGTGCGCCTGCTCTACCGACTGAGCTAACCCGGCCACAGTAAATTTTCTTTTAAAGGCCCACCGACACACACCGACAAGCTGATTGGACGAACGCGTCACGTGGGTCTGGTTTCTCTGGAAATTCAAAGCCAGACTGTCATGGCGGCTCATTCAGACTACGATCTCATATTGGACTAAAATAGTTCACCGAGACATGTTTCTGAGAACATTTGAAGAGAGAAATAGGTCGTGCAAGTTGCTGAATCTGTCTTCATCTCAGATCAACAAAAGGTCAGTTTACAAGATTTTCGTCATATTCTGAGAGACTCTAGTCACGCTCATCCAGCTCCCTGTTTCCTGGTTAGCTCTCCACCAATCAGATGGGTCATTTGAGTCCGACTGCCGGCAGTGCACACCGAACAGACTCGAGTCACCGACCTCGCCAGACTGTCCCACGGCCGATTATCGGCTTAGTGTGTCCCGGGCTTTAACTGTACTTTCCACTGTGCTTTTAATTTTTCCTTTTAGGTTCATCTCCCCCCGGCACTGTGCTGCCACAGACATACGCAGACTCTTGGTTGTGCAGTAAGCGCAAAATGCTCCTCAGTGGAACCCGACCAGTACCACCGGTAATGGAGCCGGGTAACGAGCTAGATAAAGTAAGTGTAACCGTAGTGGCAGTGGACAGAAATCAAAGAACTGCGATACAATCAAAAAACTAGTACTAGGTTCTCCAGTCAGTGCCCTTGGTTTAGGCACTGGCTCAGATCTGGAGCTGGTCCCCGGGCGCTGTGATTGGCTGCCCACTGCTCCCTTGAGGGATGGGTTAAAGATGCTATAGGTAGGATTGTGAAGATCAAGGACTTAGCCAAAAAATTTGAACATCAACAACTTCTCGGTCCCTCTCCTCTTTCTGCTAAAGCCCAAAACGGTCTCCTAAGCCCCTCCCCCAACAAGAGAGAATGAATGCGTGTGCATGGGCAGTGATTGACACGCAGTTAGACACCCCCCCCCCCCCGCCCCTGGCCCTGATTGGTGCATCTGAACAGGGAGCTGTGGATTTTTACAAATCTCACTCCAGGCTGTAGGTGGAGCCAGAGGAGCTGGATTTATTTTAATGACCTGCTTCATGTAGTTCTACTAGAACATAGGGTCAGTTTCAGCAGATATGACAGAAAGGTAGTTTTATAATTCTTACCTACTGCACCTTTAAATGCAGATAATAAATGTCACTACATGTATGTGTATGTGACAATAAAGTACCTCATCATCATCTTATTGACAGCCGTACGCCGCATACCGCCACCAGTGTGCAGAGTCGATGCAAAACGAAACGTGGTCAATAAGCGTATGTGTTGAAGTGGCCTATTTTAGCAACCTGCCTACAGCAACTGACCTCATTTATTTTATCAACCAAAGTAGATTTTCACTGGTATTTGGCAAGGGGAGTGTGCTAATTTTGGACGCTGCCTCTGAGTGCATCAAACAAGACATTTTCTGTCAGCATTGTAGTTCAAAATGTTACGATTAATGCTGAAAACAATACGTTTCAAGCAGTGGCGTAGTCTACGTGATACGCAGGTATACCCACTAAGAAAGCGCCAGGATTTCCATATACCCACTTAAAAATGACCAATGACACGTGACGCAACAACACACTTTCCATTATATTTTTGATATAGTTTGAATTGTCATCTGTGTTCTTCTTCACATAGGCTAAATAAAAGGTATTTCCACCGTAAATTGTCGCATTAAAGTGCCCATATTATGAAAAAAACACTTTTTCTGGTGATCTGGGGTGTTCTTTTGTGTCTCTGGTGCTTCTACACACATACAAACTTTGAAAAAAATCCATCCATGGTGTTCTGAGTGAGATATGGTTTCTGAATGTGTCCTGCCTTCAGTCTCCTGGTGAGCTGTTCAAAATCGGCCTCGGACTGTGACGTCACAGTCCGAAATGAGCTGGCTAGCCACAACCGTTAGCTCGTAGCGTTAGCCGGCTAATGCTAGCGTTAGCCGGCTAACGCTAACGCTAGCATGCCACGTCGTTCTCAATAGCAAAGCACTGCTACAACACACACAAGTTCACCATAATCTCCAAAAGAACTACTTACATGTGCGCCCTCATTTAGAAGTCTCCCAGCTAATCCTGCCTTGTAACTGACCAAAGTTGGAGAAACAGGCTTTCTTTTACTGTCTCTAGAGTTAGCTAGCTGACATGCTCTACATCTGAGCTACTGAGCATGTGCGAGTGCAATCAAAGATAGTACAGAAGAAGAAGATGAAAAGAGGTCTCACTCTGTAGCTAAAACAGAAACCAGGTGAAAAGAGGATCTGCAGCAGTGAGAGAGAGCTGTGCAGTACAACAACAATATGGTGTTTTTTGAAAATGAAACCATGTAAACCTATTCTGGTACAACCTTAAAATACAGTTATGAACCTGAAAATGAGCAGAATATGGGCGCTTTAAAGTGTATCGAATACAGGAAATGAAGTCGTTGATGCTCAAAACTTTCCTCTGGAGGACACCCATACCCCCTACTATAATATGCCCCCCCCCCCCTAAATGCAGATTCTGGCTAATATTTAAATATAGTACAGTATACCCACTACAATACATTAGACTACACCACTGGTTTCAAGTCATCACCCCCCCTTCCTCCCTCACCTGCAGGCGGACGCGGTTGATGTATGTCGATCCCATGACGCCGATCAGGGCTCCGAGCACCGAGCCAATGACGGACCAGTTCTTGGTGCGCTCCGCTCTCGTCCTCTCTTTCTCGTGGGACTCCCGGACGCCCGCGGAAAACAAGGCGAACTTCTCCCTCTCCGAACCCTCCGCATTCTCGTACGCTGTCCGGAGACGGCGCTCCTCCTGCAGTCAGGAGAGAGACCAGAGGCTGGTTCATTCATGAATTACATTCATGAAGTACATGAAGTACTTGGGAGTTTATATAGATAATGCACTATGTTGGTCTTCTCATGTCAACAATCTTTGTTCCAGGTTACAGCAGAGACTATATTTTTTACGAAGGTTAAAAGCGTTCGGAGTAAATCAGAGAATTATGTACTTGTTCTACCAGTCTACTTTTGAGAGTTTGATCAGATATGGTATTACGGCATGGTATGGTAATTTGACTGTCCAATTAAAATCAAGGTTGGGACGATTGGTGCACACGGCTTTTAAATAGTTATAGGGGTTTGGGAACGATCACCCCAAGAGCTATTTGATGCTTCAATTCTAAACCATGCCAAGAAAATTGTGAGAGACGATACGCATATCTTGAATGATAATTTTAAATTATTACCTTCGGGAAGGAGGTATAGGGTCTTAATGTGCAGGTCTAATCGACTAAAAAATTCCTTTGTTCCTACTGCAATCAAGGCGCTAAATAGAAATGAAATACTGTGAACTGCCTTCTTGTGCTTTTTTTTTTATATCTTATTTGTTTTAATGGATGCTGTATTGTGTGAATGATCTATTATTGTGTTTTATGTATTTTGATCATGTGTTTTATGTACTTCGATCATGTTGCTTTGCAGGACTAGACTATGCACGGTGTCCAAGACAAATTTCCCAGTGATGGGACTAATAAAGTATAAAGTAATTAACTTCAACTGATCTGTTATTACATTATTATTATTATTATTAAACAAGTAGTAGTAGATAACCTTATTGTCCCCCGTGGGGCAGTTGGGTTTGCGGCACAATCACAAGGCACTTTATGACAATACATCAGACATATGATACAAACAAACAGTCCTTACATCAGACACCGACAGACATAACATGAAGAATATACATCACACACTACAATACACTATACACCCTTTGGTATGGTCAGGCCAGCTGGACGACTAGCTTATCTCTGCGTGACTAATAAGTATAGTTCTCATAATATCACCAATATCATTATAATCATATGATTAGTGGTTCCCCTGCACCCTCCACAATATTTAAGTAATGTAAAATAACTTGTTTTATTATTATTATTTTTTTAGAAAATTTAGAAAATACAAAACATACAACTCACAACATAAACAAATCCCCCCCCCCCCCTTCCAAGGACTGAGAGCAATTCAAAAAGTAAAAAGCTACAGGGAAAGCTAACGACTGGGCCTCAAACTCTGATAGTGGATGACTCTGCTGTAAGAGATGTAAAAAGCAGTAAAAACACCAAAATACAGATAGAGCCTGTATCAGGGCCATATTTAGTTCAGATAGAGCCTGTATCAGGGCCATATTTAGTCCAGATAGAGCCTGTATCAGGGCCATGTTTAGTCCAGATAGAGCCTGTATCAGGGCCATATTTAGTCCAGATAGAGCCTGTATCAGGGCCATATTTAGTTCAGATAGAGCCTGTATCAGGGCCATATTTAGTTCAGATAGAGCCTGTATCAGGGCCATATTTAGTCCAGATAGAGCCTGTATCAGGGCCATATTTAGTTCAATGTGTTATATGTCACTATTTTTGGTAGCCTACTGTACTTAAATGGCCAGTATGTACTTTATTTCCTTTATTCATTGATGCCTCTATGTTTACAGGCTTGTCGTGATGCTTAATGTGCTCTAGGTGCCAAAAAACCTATGAAAAGAAATCTATGTTTGGTACTGCCAATTTGTTTTGTTTTGTCATGGTTCATGTGTGCAATATACATTAACAATCATGAGAAAGAAATCGTGGCAGAGAATCGTGATATCAATTCTAAGCTAAAAAATCGTGATTCATATTTTTCCCCGAATCGTGCAGGCCTAATCAGCTCCCTAAATGCGTATGGGTTCCTCAGTGGTCCTCTACCGCCAGTCAGAAGAGGAGCTGAGAGATTTAACTGACTGTTGGCATGGAAGACATGGCTTTCTACCGCATGTACCGTCCATTCTCTGCAGTTCATTGATAACTTTAACATTTTCTGGGACCGCAGACATCTTTTTAAAGCAGATGGACTTTTCCTTAACAAGCCACGAGTAAAGCTGTTCACCACTAACCTACTTTACTTTCTGCACCACATATCTGCTCCCTCGGCCAAGGACACGAGACAAGACCAATCTAAGCAAGAGGAAGACATAACAAAGCGCGGCAGTGATCCACCACAGCCCCCACCTGAGCAGAGATTTGACCATGGGAGATCTCCATTATATATATATATATATATATATGCCATTATAGATATTTTTCACACAGACATGTTGACATGTCATAGTAGGAAAAGCACAGGTGTATTCAAACCATTACTGATGGCTGCATTCCACTTAGGAGAGGTCCTGGTATTAAACCATTACTGATGGCTGCATTCCACTTAGGAGAGACCCTGGTATTAAACCATTACTGATGGCTGCATTCCACTTAGGAGAGGTCCTGGTATTAAACCATTACTGATGGCTGCATTCCACTTAGGAGAGACCCTGGTATTAAACCATTACTGATGGCTGCATTCCACTTAGGAGAGACCCTGGTATTAAACCATTAATGATGGCTGCATTCCACTTAGGAGAGACCCTGGTATTAAACCATTAATGATGGCTGCATTCCACTTAGGAGAGACCCTGGTATTAAACCATTAATGATGGCTGCATTCCACTTAGGAGAGACCCTGGTATTAAACCATTACTGATGGCTGCATTCCACTTAGGAGAGGTCCTGGTATTAAACCATTACTGATGGCTACATTCCACTTAGGAGAGGTCCTGGTATTAAACCATTACTGATGGCTGCATTCCACTTAGGAGAGGTCCTGGTATTAAACCATTACTGATGGCTGCATTCCACTTAGGAGAGGTCCTGGTATTAAACCATTAATGATGGCTGCATTCCACTTAGGAGAGACCCTGGTATTAAACCATTACTGATGGCTGCATTCCACTTAGGAGAGGCCCTGGTATTAAACCATTAATGATGGCTGCATTCCACTTAGGAGAGACCCTGGTATTAAACCATTACTGATGGCTGTATTCCACTTAGGAGAGGTCCTGGTATTAAACCATTACTGATGGCTGCATTCCACTTAGGAGAGGTCCTGGTATTAAACCATTACTGATGGCTACATTCCACTTAGGAGAGGTCCTGGTATTAAACCATTACTGATGGCTGCATTCCACTTAGGAGAGGTCCTGGTATTAAACCATTACTGATGGCTGCATTCCACTTAGGAGAGGTCCTGGTATTAAACCATTACTGATGGCTGCATTCCACTTAGGAGAGGTCCTGGTATTAAACCATTAATGATGGCTGCATTCCACTTAGGAGAGACCCTGGTATTAAACCATTACTGATGGCTGTATTCCACTTAGGAGAGGTCCTGGTATTAAACCATTACTGATGGCTGTATTCCACTTAGGAGAGGTCCTGGTATTAAACCATTACTGATGGCTGCATTCCACTTAGGAGAGGTCCTGGTATTAAACCATTACTGATGGCTGTATTCCACTTAGGAGAGGTCCTGGTATTAAACCATTACTGATGGCTGTATTCCACTTAGGAGAGGTCCTGGTATTAAACCATTACTGATGGCTGTATTCCACTTAGGAGAGACCCTGGTATTAAACCATTACTGATGGCTGTATTCCACTTAGGAGAGGTCCTGGTATTAAACCATTACTGATGGCTGTATTCCACTTAGGAGAGGTCCTGGTATTAAACCATTACTGATGGCTGCATTCCATTTAGGAGAGGTCCTGGTATTAAACCATTACTGATGGCTGTATTCCACTTAGGAGAGGTCCTGGTATTAAACCATTAATGATGGCTGTATTCCACTTAGGAGAGGTCCTGGTATTGTGCATGCTGACTCACTGAAATATCTTACTGGGACACTTGCGATTGCGTGAGAACTGACACCGTAGCGAGAAGTACGAAAGGGCGAAGATCTGCGAAGGGAGGTTGCTTTCTTCTTTTCCTAAACCCAACCTGTCCGCTGTATACGGCGCTCAAAATGTGCGCTGATAACACGCCACTTGGCTTTAGAAAGTGGGCGTGTATGTTTACGCGATAACACACTTGTAGAAAGTGGCGTGCATGCTTACGTCTGCTGTATACAGCGTAGACATACACGCGCCACTAGAGAACTGGTGATTTTAACACTCATGTTGACAACCCCCCAGGACAGAGGGTCCAAAGTCTTTTTTAGATTATTTCTTTGGGCTTTTCTGCCTTTAATTGACAGGACAGCTAGGTGAGAAAGGGGGGAGAGAGAGAGAGAGAGAGAGAGAGAGAGAGAGAGAGAGAGAGAGAGAGAGAGAGAGAGAGAGAGGAAGACATGCAGGAAATTGTCACAGGTCGGATTCATTGAGGCATAAACCTCTATGTTTATGTGCGCCTGCTCTACCCACTGAGCCAACCTGGCCAGAACTGTGTTGTGTTTTTGAGAGCTATGGACTGACTCAGCATGTGAAGGAGCCCACACACAATAAGGGATACACTCTGGTCTTGATTATCTCTAAGGGTCAGAACATTTCCAAGGTTGTGGTGACTGATGTTGCTCTCTCTGATCATTCCTGTGGTTTCTTTAACGGCACTATCTCTGTGCACAAAAGTATCCAAACAAAGGTAATCAGAAAACGGTATATATCACTGGGGACACTGTGATAACACATATCCTGTACTTGAGATGGAGACTGTTTGTCTAATTTTCTGAATTTGTCTCTGAAGAAGATGGCAAATCCATTCAGGCAAGACATGTATCTATCATCAGTAAAGATTTCACTTAATAATAAAAAAAAAAAAAAAAGCACTTTCTGATTTTATTTGGTTCGAAAAATCACACCTGAATCCACCCTTTTTTTTTTGGGGATCAAATAGATCCCAAACCGAGTTCAAAGTTTGGAAAAAAACCAAAACGGCAGGTTTGATAGAGACCAAATGTAAGATCTTAGTTCAGAATCCCTCTTTTGCTTTTGAAAAACCCATTTCCAAGATTTGATCCCCATCTGTGATCCGAAATACACGAAAAACTGGGGAGATTAGTTTTTCCCTAACTACTCTTTTTTCTGTTCTTAGCAGTAAGACATTTCTCCATGGAGATCTTTTCTTACCAGAGACAGCTTTGACCTTAGTGGGAGCTATGGCATCGATAACATTAGTAATTTTACAATTGAAATGATCCCATCCCATATAAGCCCATCATACACTAGGAGCCCTCCAGAAAGTTCAGGTATTTTCCTCATTTTCCTCAGTCTAGACATCCAATCTGGCAAACACCACCACCCCTAGCCATCTCACAAGCCCACTCCTGGATTGATGGCACACCTTTATTCTTCCATCCTCTTAAAATAATCGGTCTGGCTATCATTAAAGTGATGGTTCGGAGTAATTTCACCCTAAGGTCCTTTGCACCATGACCTCGAGCCAAACACCCCCCCAGAAGCTTTTTTCACCTGGGTCGAACATTGGGAGAGTTAGCGTAGAGTAGCGTTATCAGCTGAATAGCTTAGCGCAGGGGCTAATGGACCCACGTTTGTATCTCGTAAGTTACCCCACTAATAATGCCTGAAATGATACCAAACGTCTACAAGTAGTACAAATAGGTTATGCACTCATAAAACGATGGATTGGAAAGTTTGTAAGTACACCACAAGTTTATGAACACTTGCCTGCTCTCTTCAGCTCTGTGTTGGCTAACGTTACCTGCTGCTAAGTGTAGTGTTAACTAGCTAACGGTAGGCTAACGTTACCTGCTGTTGAGTGTAGTGTTAACTAGCTGACGGTAGGCTAACGTTACCTGCTGTTGAGTGTAGTGTTAACTAGCTAACGGTAGGCTGACGTTACCTGCTGCTAAGTGTAGTGTTAACTAGCTAACAGTAGGCTAACGTTACCTGCTGCAAAGTGTAGTGTTAACCAGCTAACGGTAGGCTAACGTTACCTGCTGCTAAGTGTAGTGTTAACTAGCTAACGCTAGGCTAATGTTACCTGCTGTTGAGTGTAGTGTTAACTAGCTAACGGTAGGCTAACGTTACCTGCTGCTGAGTGTAGTGTTAACTAGCTAACGCTAGGCTAATGTTACCTGCTGTTGAGTGTAGTGTTAACTAGCTAACGGTAGGCTAACATTACCTGCTGCTGAGTGTAGTGTTAACTAGCTAACGGTAGGCTAACGTTACCTGCTGCTAAGTGTAGTGTTAACTAGCTAACGGTAGGCTAACGTTACCTGCTGCTAAGTGTAGTGTTAACTAGCTAACGGTAGGCTAACGTTACCTGCTGCTAAGTGTAGTGTTAACTAGCTAACGGTAGGCTAACGTTACCTGCTGCAAAGTGTAGTGTTAACTAGCTAACGGTAGGCTAACGTTACCTGCTGTTGAGTGTAGTGTTAGCGTAACTAGAGTCCTGTGCGGCGATGTTTCTGTTCCATATAACGTCCGTTTTCTGAGCATCAGAGAGAAGCGCAGGCATTTAAGTGGCACCTAAATAAGGCACCGAAATCTGCATTGCTATTCGCTCCGGTAGATAACCAGGTCTCGGAGCCGCCCCCCCCCAAAAAAAACTCTTCGGATCTACACGATTCACATGGATGACATTTTCCCCATTCAAAACACAGATTTTCACCGAAAAGCGACAAGTTTGCAGGTATGTGTATTTACATTTGTGATTCAGCTAACCTGCAGCAGTTTGTGCTCCAGCGTGGCCAGCTCCAGGTAATGGGCCTCCTCCCTGGAGACTCTGTCCAGCCGGTCTCTGACCTCCTTCAGTCTTCCCTGCAGGGCCTCCAGGCTGACATTAGCCTCGCGCACCATCCCTCTGGCCACCATGAACGCAGCCTCAGCCTGGAAGAAACACACATGTCTGAGACTCAGGATCTTTCTCAGGATCCATCATTGGTCCCCCGTGATTTGTTTGGAGTTTATTTACAACGCAGTAAAGCTTAGATCGGGCCCAAAAAAATCAAGCCCGACCATACCCAAGCCTGTGCATGTTGTGTCCGAGCCCGGTCCGACACATTAACTGTAATTATTAGCCCGAGCCAGACAATTTTTTTAATTATAACCATTATAACTTTCTCAACTACAATTCTGAGTTGTTTGAACTACAGAAATCTGTTTAGACTTATCTTAATGAAGAATGCAACAAGGACGAAGCATGTAAACTGCGCTGTGTGTTTATTCAGACTGGAATGGATTGCAAATGGATCCGAAAGAAGAAATGTAAAAAAAGAATATTTAAAATATCTTTTTTGTGGATTTTGTACCGACTTTTTTGTGGCTTTCTCAGACATTTGTCACCTTTTTGTAAATTTGTTGCTTTTTCCGACATTTTTGTACACTTTTTGTCACATTTTTGTTGACATGAAGCCCTACATTAGTCATCAAAAGAGTTCCTTAGCCACCAATCAAGCAAAACATTTTTTTTTTTTTTTTTTAAACAACAACTTGTTCACAGGCTGAATATGAAAACTCTCTCTCTGCTTCTTCTGGGGGAATTTCTGAGTCTCAGAGTCGGCAAATTCTTCTTTGAATGTCAGGTAATTACAGTTTAAACACTTTCCTGTGTTTTTGGTTTGGTGCACAACTAGGAGGGCCAAGTCATTAATACTGTCCTTCGCCACGGTCTGCATGCCGACGCACTGGCCGACAACGCATAATGATTACAAAAAACACAAATGCTTCCGGCTATCGGCCTGACCCGGCCTGTAGAGGTGTGCATCTTCACTGATCTCCCGATTTGATTTGATTACGATTATCATGTCAGCGATTCAATTCGATTCGATATCTCGATGCGTCACGATGCGTCAAATACATTTTAACTATTAAAGCCATTTAGGATATTTAATTCATAACTTTTCAAGCTTCAAAAACCAAACATTCTGCAGTGCTCTAATACTAAATAACTTGGATACATAAAACTTTACAGCACTGAGCACATGGCACCTCCTGAATGTGCAAAACACACCAGAATATGTAAACAGAAACAGAAAGGTTGTTAGGCCTTCAATTCAATTTCATTTCAATTCAATTTTATTTATAGTATCAAATCATAACACGAGTTATCTCGAGACACTTTACAGATAGAGTAGGTCTAGACCACACTCTATAATTTACAAAGCCCCAACAATTACAGTAATTCCCTCAAGAGCAGTGCGACAGTGGCGAGGAAAAACTCCCTCTTGGGAAGAAACCTCAGACAGACCCAGGCTCTTGTTGTAATCAGAAATAAATCGATTATGAGCCGGCCGATTATCGATGCAGCATCGTCCATGTCCACTATTCGATGCATCGATTATTTGATTAAAGGTATAGTGGAAGATTTTCCCGAATTTTAGAAAAGATCCGCCCTCTCCACTTTTTGAAAAAATGCACATGCGCAACACTCTGCCTGCTCCCGAGAGGGAACGCCTATTAAACGTGTGCACGAGAGTGCACTGTTTACAAGTTGCTGTCGGCATGTCTCATACAAGCTACTTTCAGAAAGAAGATTTGCACTTTTTCACAAACTGAGATGTTTACCGTGTCTGACTTGTGCCAGGGCTAGCATCGCTAATCATAGCTTACATCAACTTTCACTAGCAGTGATTTTAAATGGATTTCTCCAAATAGCCAAACTTTACCTGTCGAGTAGAAACTTCGCGACTGGCATCAGTGGAGAGCCCAACCTGTGCTTTTAGCGCACGCCAGCGTGTGAAACATTCTCCCAAAAACACTCCGGTCTTGTTTCTTTCTTCAGAGTCCTTTCTCTTCTTGTCGTACCTTTCGTAGACGCTCGTAGCTCACCACACATATACACCTGAAAGTATTAATGCGCAGAAAGCGAAAACTACCCTAGGGACGAGCACGTACCACGGCCTTACGTAAACATAGCGCCAGAATGATTGACAACTAGGAGCAGGGTTCTAAATTAGCACCGTTTACCAGCCAAATGCTGGTGAAATATGCAAGTGGCTGGTAGATTTGCTTCACTCACCAGCCAAAAAACCCAATGGTAATCTATTGAATGGCTGGTAATATTTGAACATTCATTAGCCATTTGGCTGGTAGACGAAAATGTTAATTTTGAAGCCTGACTAGGAGGACCAATAGTCTTGATGATCCACCCGGAAAAAGAAAATCCTCCACAATACCTTTAATTTCAACACCTCTACCGGCCTGTGGGTCAGGTCGGGCCAAGTTCGGGCTCGGACAGAGAATCTAAACTCCACAACGCAGCGCTGCAATGAGCCATGGAGAACTTTTCACTGACTATAAACATGCACACCCAACAGACTCCTTGGTCTTACTGTCTGCTGACCTCATGGACCTTGCTCTGGGCCACGCGGACTTCGTTGAGCCCGACGAACTCCTCGTACCTCCCCCACCAGTAGTTGACCCAGGCGTTGGCCGTATCAGCAAATCTCTGACCCCACTGCAGCCCCGTATCACCTGCATGCTGGAGGGGGGAGAGAAGGGGGAAAAAAGAGGGCAGTGTTTTAATTTATTTATTTAATTTTTTTTTTAAACTGGGCCCTGGGCACCTGTGTGTATGTGTCCTAAACACAGAGGTTAGAAAGAGGGAATCACAGGTGAGCGGCGAGAGGAAATCAGGACCTGGGACGTCACACAGTTTTTCACCCGTAGCTGTATGAGTGTGATAGTCTGCGTATTTTTGGTCTAGTCTGATCGTTTTTACTTTTTCCAGTGGGCACAGTCAGTTTTTGTGGATGTTTTTTAACGTATTCATAAATAAAGTGTAAATAAAACTCAGATGTCATGGCGGACCTACCTTCAGATTCCCTCCAGTGGCATTTTTGTTGTTAGACTCTAGACCAGGGGTCACCAACCTTTTCTAAACTGAGAGCTACTTCCTGGGTATTGAGTCATACGAAGGGCTACCAGTTTGATACACTCTTCTGAAAAAGCAAATTTGCTCAGTTTGACTTTAGTTATATATGATTATTAATGATTAATGATAGTTATATATGATTATTAATAGTTATATATGATTATGAATGATTAATGCTACTCATCTATGTGAAGACACTGATCATGTTAATGATTTCTCACAATAATTATCAACAATGACTTAACAAGGTGGGAAACAGATAATATCAATATTCAATTTTCATTTTTAGAACAGGCCTGAGGGCTACTCATGTGGTCCTTGGGGGCTACCTGGTGCCCGCGGGCACCGCGTTGGTGACCCCTGCTCTAGACCAGGGGTGTCAAACTCAATGTCACTAAGGGCCAGACATGTTGAGTTTATGATATGCTTTTATTTAACAAAAAAAAGTCTATTAACTTTGTATTACTGCATGTCTCATATATAGCTTTCTCCTATACAGTTTGGTCGACATAAAACCCTAAAAAAAGTCAGCAAAAAAAGTTTCTTAGCCATCGTAGAATTTAGCAAGTCATGAAAAACAAACATTAAATTTTTAAAAGCAGCCGACTCACCACAACCTGTTTCACAGCCTGAATATTAAAACTCTGCTTCTGGGGGGAATTCTGCGTCTCAAAGTCGGCAAAATCGGTCAAATTCTGCACGGCAGTGTCGCATAATTACAGTATGAAAACCAGTTCCATAATTTTTTTGGTGTGGGGCACAACTAGGTGGGCCAAAATTAGCTGTGAACCTAAACTGAAATGCGGGCCTGATCAAAATTTGCAAGGGGCCAGATTTGGGCCCCGGGCCTTTAGTTTGACACATGTGCTCTAGACTAAAGTAATAAAAATGTCAGTAAAGGAGTTTTCTCTACCTGTAGGGCAGCCAGGGTACGCTCCTTCACCACCTCGGCTCCTCCCTTTCCATCAGGAGGGGTGGGGTTAATGGGCGGAGGGGAGCCGGGCTGATGCTGAGCGCTGTAAGTTCGGACCAGAGTGATTCTGGCGGGCAGGGATCCAGACCGGGAGAGGCGGGACAGACAGCACCAGCCATGAGCCCGGAGACAGATCTGAGCTCCTCTGTACCTGACGCAGTAAAACAAAGTGTTAATCATCAGTATTGTAGTTTTATGTAGAACCAGTCGAAAAAAGTCCAGGGGTATCATTTATAAAACAGTGTGTAGGATCTAGAGCTGCAAAGATTAATCAAAAATAATTGTCAGTTATTAAATTAATTGGCAACTATTTTGTCAATCGGATTAATCGGACCCGATTCCCCGGTCTCCTGGGTGAAAGTCAAGTCATTTTATTTGTATAGCACTTTTAAACGAACAACAGTTGACCCAAAGTGCTTTACAGGTAGAACAGGGAAGGCAGAGACAGTATTCTTTAAAGATACATAATCACGTGCAAGGTACCATGAATATAGTTAAACAAAAGGTAGAATTTAAATAATGTAACATAGAATAAAACAACAATGGAACAACGTTTGTAAATACAAAAAGATAAGAAAAAGTTAAGTTCAGTTCATAGCTCTGAATCTTAAAAATAATAATAATAATAATAATAATAATTTAGGAATCAAAGGGAGTTAAAAGCACTGGGTGAAAGTCCTGTGTTTGACCCATCCTCCACACCGACAATTCACACGCAATCGCAAGGTAATGTAAGTCAATGGAGGCCAAACAGCGTTGATAAACACGCTAAAAAGCCAGCATGTGCCTTGATAACACGCCAATAATGGCATACGAATTGGCGTGTCTTACATTCGCCACTTCATGAGATCAGTCTGGATTCCAGCTTCTTAAATGTGACTAACTTCTAGTGTCTTTTCTCCTCTGTGACTGTAAAATGAATATATTTGAGTTGTGGACAAGACAAGACATTTGAGGAAGTCATCTTGGGCTTTCGGAAACACTGAGAAATGAAAAACACCGATAGACACTTTCTCCATTTTCTGCAGATGCATTAGTTAGTGTTTGATACAGGGGAGCTGAGAGATAGAGAGACTGTATATACGTGATAGGGAATATAGTGTAAAGTGAGCCACAGCCCAGTACGCATGGGTCAGAGTTTCTGCACAGGTGCATACATTCTCCCGCCAACTGCAACAGCCCAGGTCTTTCCTATTATTGTGCAGAAGTACCTCATTGAGAAGGGCAGCGGTCAGAAGTGCAGCTTGAAAAACTGTCGTCAGAGCTTCGATTTCACTGCAGCTACAGAGCCAACGTGTGAACACGCACCTGTGAGAAAAACAAAACATTTCAATTAGATGGATGATTGATAAACTATCAAGCGGGAACGTTGCACAGGTTCAGGGTATGTCCGTTAAACAATCGGCGAGAGATGTGCTGTCGTGTCAAAGGGTTGGGACTACTGAACTAGAGTCCAGCTTCTTTTACATCTGGTACAATGTAAGCAATTCAGCAGTTTCAAATTTGATTAAATGATATTATTGGAAAATGTAGGGCCCATCTACTGCAATGCAATGACACATAAGCTATTCATTACAATTAGATGCAAAATAAGTTCATGCATTTTTCCTAAAATGCACCTAATAAACTGGCAACAGAGTAAAGCTGGGCGATATGGCCAAATTCGTCTATCCTGATATAGGTCATCACAGTGGTGTAGTCTAATGTATTGTAGTGGGTATACTGTACTGCAATGTTTCTCAAATGGGGGTCCGTGTACCCCTAGGGGTACTTTGGAGTACTGTAGGGGGTACGTGAGATTCCTTTTTGAAATGTTAATCTCAAATATATCAGTCATGCATAATTCATAAATTAATTTAGTTATGGATTCTAAACATTTGAAGTAACATTTAAGTGTGTTTCAGTTACAAGCTTGTTAAGTAAATCAGACACTAATGGTGCAGAGCTGTAATGTACCTCTTTATATAGCCTCTTTTTCTACCTATATATATATATATATATATATATATATATATATATATATATATATATATATATATATATATATATCATAGTGGGGGGTATGGGTGTCCTCCCCCAGGGAAGTTTTGTGCATCAAAGACTTCATCTCCTGTATTCTGATACACTTTTATGCACCAATTTACAGTGGAAATACCTTTATTTAGCCTATGTGAAGAAGAAAAACACATGACAATTCAAAATATAATGGTATGTTGTGTCATTGGGTATTTTTAAAGTCGGTATATGGAAATCCTGGAGCTTTCTTAGTGGGTATATACTGCGTATACCTGCGTATCACGTAGACTACACCACTGGGTCATCACAATATAGCATGTTTTCTAGTAGATCAATACATAAAACAGTCTATATGAAATAACCACACTGCCTCTTCACCCTCCTGTCATCTGGCAGGCGCTACAGAGCACTCTATGCCCGCACAGGTAGACAGGTAGGTAGGTAGACAGGCAGGTAGGTAGGTAGGTAGGTAGGTAGACAGACAGGTAGACAGCAGATAGATACTTTATTGATCCCCAAGGGGAAATTCAAGGTCCCAGTACCTTACAGACATCACACACAATCATGAACACACTCTACCTCCTCTACCCCCACCACCCCAACCTGTGTGCTAGTGTTAACACATTATTTTAGGGTGCATTTCGTTACCATGTTTATTTATTTGTGCGTTTATTTAATATTGAATACAAATTGAATTTTATAAACATATAATACTTCGAATTCTGACTGATAAAATGACCAACCAGACAACCTGAAGTAGGATAAAGTTCACAGGGCCTAATGTCATTAGTATAACTTAAAGTTATAACAATTTCCCTCCCAAGGTTAGCCAACTGTTCTGTTCATTTTGTCCCAAGTAGCCAAACTAGCTTTTAGCTCCATGTTGCTAACAGTTGCCGGTAAACTGACTTTTTAGCCGTATAAAAAGCCTAAGATAATTTCTCTCACATGTCAAAATAGAACAATTATCATACCTGTTTTCTTCAATGTTGTCACAACATTCTTGTCACACGGACGCAGTTTCTTTTGGCTGACTAGTTTAGCATCTTGATTGTCAAATGAATAAAAACCAATATGGTCGTTTCGGTCAGGCACCTGAAGGTCATTCTATTTCCGGTTCAGAGTTCGCTGCCGGGGTCCTGACTGCGCGGATAAGAAAGAGCTGCATTCGCAGCAAAAAATATACCGTTTTTTTTTCCTTACATTCAAAACCAACGTGACGAATTTTAAACATGTCTGGCAGAGAAGGTGAGACGTCGTTTTATCTGACGTATCTAACATTTATTTTGACAACTTGACAAAACTCAGCGTCGCGTGTTTTACTCTTAGTGGATGGATTAACGTTAGCTAGCAAGCTAACAAGCTAACGGCTGCTAAAGGCAGCTCCAGCCTGTTAACGCTCGCTTCTTTCACCAAACTGCATGACATATCTGCCGCATAAATGGGTTTTTGTCAGGAGAGATTATATATATATATATACGGCGGTCTTCGTATTAACTTCTAATAAAAGCTAACGTAAAATTAAGCTAAACGAAATCTTTATTTCTCTTTACGCAGCAGGTGCACGAACTTAACACACCAACGTAACGTTAACTCTAACCTGTGAAAACTGTCGTAGAGTAGGCCTCTTTGTGCACTACTTAACACCGCTATTTTAACATGCCATTGAGCTTAAATAACATTTATTTCATTTCCCACAGGAGGCAAAAAGAAACCGCTGAAGGCGCCCAAGAAACAGTCGAAGGACATGGATGACGTAAGTTTCCTCTCAGACTGTAATGATGAATTTGTTCCGACTAACGTAAGGTGACCAGATGTCGCGCAACTAAAACCGGGACACTTTGCGAGTGACCGTAGTGCTCGTGCATGCACACGCTTTTTAACATGTGCCAGCCCAGGTCGATTGTAGCATACACAAAAAGAAGGTCTTTATCGAGATGATCTGTAGAGGTGTGTGTGTGTGTGTGTGTGTGTGTGTGTGTTATTTCAGTTAGCCTAATAGCTGGTTAGATTTACATTGAGAGATGATTTTATGGAAAGTACCCCATGTCAATCTCTAGGTATGGTGAAGGGTATGTGATGATGTGGGGGTATGTGATGATGTGGGGGGGTATGGTGAAGGGTATGTGATGATGTGGGGGGGGGCTATATTAATTCCAAAGGCAAAGGGAACTTTATCAGGATGCATAGTATCCTGGATCCATGAAATAACTGGCCTTTAAAAATAAACATCTGCCTGCCTCTATGGGAATTTAACATAGGTACTGTACGTGTACTGACTTATGCCCCCTGTATTTTAAGGAAGAACATTTATTTATTTAGGATACATTATTCATTCACAAAGAAAATTGCTGTCCTTTTTTTAAAGGGTGGATTTAAATTTTTTTTTTAATTAAGGTATTAAGATCAATTTCCAAAAGATGATTATTTTTTATTATTCCTCTTTTTAGTCAACTTTAGCATGGGTTCATAAACTTATGAGCACCACTGTGAATGTTGGCTGCAGCCCAAACTGAAGAGGAATACATAAGCCATGAGAGCCATCATGGTAATAGTTTAGTCAACGGATTGTAAACTGTGTGTGCAGGATGATGTCGCCTTCAAGCAGAAGCAAAAGGAAGAACAGAAGGCCCTGGAGGCGTTGAAGGCCAAAGCTTCAGGAAAAGGACCTCTAGGTAAGACCAGAGAAGGTGTAGAAGACATGTATGGGACTGTTTTAAGCCCTCCTGTTATCCTAGGGTCAAATTTGAACCATTTTCTAAAAGTTTCTTTATCAGAAATTTGGATTTCTGTCAACCAAAATGTCCAAAAATATAACGTGGATGGTTATCTACAACACTCTTTACAAGTAAAACTATCAGTTCACTGCTTTCATTGAATTTGGGTGTTTTATTCAATTTTATAGAATAGATAGATAGATAGATAGATAGATAGATAGATAGATAGATAGATAGATAGATAGATAGATAGATAGATAGATAGATAGATAGATGACAAACATCAGAAAAAGGGAGAAAAAACCTTGGGAAAAAAAGTAACAAATAACAAAACATCAAGTGGCAGAAAGTTATTTTTGATTTGGACCAAGAAAAAGAAAGTTGCCTAGAGGGTGGGAGGATAAGACGAGGGTTAAATCTATCTAAATAAAATACTCACATGCCATACAGTGGGTATGGAAAGTATTCAGACCCCTTTTTAAATTTTTCACTCTGTTTCATTGCAGCAATTTGCTAAAATCTAAAGTTCATTTTATTTCTCATTAATGTACACTAAGCACCCAGTCTTGACAGAAAAAAAACAAATGCAGAAATTTTAGCAAATTTTATTAAAAAAGAAAAAACGGTCATAAGTAGTCAGACCCTTTGCTGTGTAACTCATTTAACTTGCATGCTGTCAATTTCTTCTGATCCTCCTTGAGATGGTTCTACTCCTTCATTAGAGTCCTGCTGTGTTTAATTAAACTGATTGGACTTGATTAGGAAAGGCCCACACCTGTCTATATAAGACCTTACAGCTCACAGTGCATGTCAGAGCAAATGAGAATCATGAGGTCGGCTTTATGGCAGAGTGGCCCGACGGAAGCCTCTCCTCAGTGTGAGACATATGAAAGCCCAAATAGAGTTTGCCAAAAAACACATGAAGGACTCCCAGACTATGAGAAATAAGATTCTCTGGTCTGATGGGACCAAGATTTAACTTTTTGGTGTTAATTCTAAGCGGTATGTGTGGAGAAAACCAGGCACTGCTCATCACCTGCCAAATACAATCCCAACAGTGAAACATGGTGGTGGCAGCATCGTGCTATGGGGGTGGTTTTCAGTTGCAGGGACAGGACGACTGGTTGCAATTGAAGGAAAGATGAATGCGGCCAAGTACAGAGATATCCTGGAAGAAAACCTCATCCAGAGTGCTCAGGACCTCAGACTGGGCCGTAGGTTCACCTTCCAACAAGACAATGACCCTAAGCACACAGCTAAAATAACAAAAGGAGTGGCTTCGGAACAACTCTGTGACCATTCTTGACTGGCCCAGCCAGAGCCCTGACCTAAACCCAATTGAGCATCTCTGGAGAGACCTGAAAATGGCTGTCCACCAACGTTCACCATCCAACCTGACGGAACTGGAGAGGATCTGCAAGGAAGAACGGCAGAGGATCCCCAAATACAGGTGTGAAAAACTTGTTGCATCATTCCCAAGAACACTCATGGCTGTACTAGCTCAAAAGGGTGCTTCTACTCACTACTGAGCAAAGGGTCTGAATACTTATGACCATGTGATGTTTCAGTTTTTCTTTTTTAATACATTTGCAAGAATTTCTACTAACCTTGGCCAGATCTGTGCCTTGCCACAATTCTGTCTCTGAGCTCCTTGGGCAGTTCCTTCGACCTCATGATTCTCATTTGCTCTGACATGCACTGTGAGCTGTAAGGTCTTACATAGACAGGTGTGGGCCTTTCCTAATCAAGTCCAATCAGTTTAATTAAACACAGCAGGACTCCAATGAAGGAGTAGAACCATCTCAAGGAGGATCAGAAGAAATGGACAGCATGCAAGTTAAATATGAGTTACACAGCAAAGGGTCTGACTACTTATGACCGTTTTTTTCTTTTTTAATAAATTTGCAGAAATTTCTACATTTCTGTTTTTTTTCTGTCAAGATGGGGTGCTGAGTGTACATTAATGAGAAATAAAATGAACTTTTTTGATTTTTAGCAAATGGCTGCAATGAAACAGCGTGAAAAATTTAAAGGGGTCTGAATACTTTCCGTACCCACTGTATGTACTAAAATATTAAGATTATACTCCACTACATGTATTTGACAGCATTACTTTTCAGATTAAGATTATTAATACAAAATAATTATTAAATTTATTAAAATTAGCCCCAGCTGCAACATTAAGTTAATGTAGATATTAACACGTTAATAATTATAGTCCAATAATATAACCTACACTATTCTGAAACCGGCCATTCTGCATAATGAGTGCTTTTGGTACTCTTTAAAGGACAATTCCGGTGCAAAATTAACCTATAGGGGTTAATAACACACGTGTACTGAGTCTACCGTTCTCTGGGATATGTTTTCATGCTAATCGAATGCGTCTCTAACTCTGTACAAACTAAAGACAAAAAGTTCAGCCAGAATTTTAAAAGTTTCCTGCGTTTCTTTGTTTTCCTTCCAGGCTCCAGTGGCATCAAGAAATCCGGCAAGAAGTAAGATCTGAATCTGACAACGATGTTTGTCTGCTCCCCGGCCTCGGCTTCCTGTGTCTGAGATGTGTGCGCGCTCGCTGAGAAGACTCCCCATCAAACTCAAAAACCTGCCCTGGTGTTGACCCACTCCACCAGTGAAAATTAATTAAATGAAAGGACCGGGAATAGCTGTTGACAGTCAGGCCCAGTACACACATCATAACTCCCTAATGGCAAGCATAATTAGAGGATTAACACTTTGATATTTGTTGTTGGAAACAGTTGGAAACACTGACTAAAATCTTCAGATCTAGTCTAGAAATGAAGGTCTGCAGATTTAGAAATGAAAAGAAACATCCTAATCGCCACCATATCTTGTTTTGTGTCCAGAAACACATCACAAAGTTCTTTTTCTTCTGATTTTTGTTGTATTGTAAAGAGGGAGATAACTAATAAAAAGTGTTGTTTTTGTAATTGCTGCTTGTCATTTTAATTCTTGGGTTAGTCGGAAAAGAATCAGTCGAGAATCTCAACCATCAAGCAGTGTAACTCTAAGTTATAACAGTTTCAGAACTCAATAAATCATTTGCTTTGTTACTGTGGGAGAAAAACCCTCAACTGGGCCAGATCTCACATTCATATCTACTACAAAAACAATTCAGACAGAGTTAAATAAAATAGATTTATTGTAATTAAAAAACTGACTACACTGGGGCTATGTTTAGATGGAAACTGTCTGAAGAGAAAACAAAAGTGGCGTCGCATTCTCACTATTTATTCCGTGTTTAGACGAGTGTTTTGAGGGGTAAAATCTGCGTGCATATGGTGATGCAAAAGTGTGGGACATTGGATGTAGTATGCACACCAGGCAGCTAGGTGGTGGTGGTGTGAAGCACTGCCACACGATACCACCAAGTCCTCGCGCCTGAGCACATATATATATATATATATATATACTCTCCCTGGTAGCGCCAAGAGAACTACAAAAGCTGGACAGATGAGGAGGTGGAGTTATTGCTCAAAACAATGCACACATACAGACAGACAGACAGACACACACACTTGCACAGTGCGTTTTTACCCTTTAGACCAGTGTTTCTTAAATGGGGGTACGTGTCCCCCTAGGGGTACTTTGGAGTACTTCAGGGGGTACGTGAGATATTTAATACATACCAGACAGGGCCTTAAACCATGAACTGTCAAAATAATGGACGAGGCTTCTGGGCCTGAAAACGTGAAGCCAATGAGAAGTGTCTTAAATCTGCATTCTGTCTCATTTATCAGCTGGTGGCGACTCCACTGGCCTCAAAAGGAAGTCTGTTTCTATAAAAGTCTGAGAAAATGGCCCTACTTCTCACATGATTTATTACCAGTGGTGTAGTCTAATGTATAAAGTGGGTATACTGCACTGTATATGTATGGACCTATACTGTAGCCTATATGTGGGCCACAATGGGCATCAACGACTTCATTTCCTGTATTCAGATACACTTTCATGCATCAATTTACGATGGAAATCCCTTTATTTAGCCTATGTAAAGAAGAAAAACACAGATGACAATTCAAAATATATCAAAAATATAATGGAAAGTATGTTGTTACGTGTCATTGGGCATTTTTAAGTGGGTATATGGAAATCCTGGAGCTTTCTTAGTGGGTATACTACGCCTGTGTATCACGTACACCAGTGGTTCTCAAATAGGGGTATGTGTCCCCCTAGGGGTACTTAGGAGTACTTCAGGGGGTACGTGAGATTTTTAATAGTTACAAGGCTGTTGTCCAGAACATTGTTCCTCTTTATTTAGACTTTTTCTTTCCTATACCAAAAATGTGACATTTGTGTCTACTTTGGACTTATTCTTGCCTTCCTTCCTTCTACTTTTTACAAGTTTCTCGCTTTTTTCAAAGTTATGTCACTGTTTTTGAAGTTTTTGATACTTTTTTCGACCTATTCTTGCCTTACTTCCTTCTTTCTACCATCTTTTTCCAAGATTTGGTATTTTTTATAGATTGTCTCCTTATTTCATCAGCATTTAAATGTTTTTTTCCAGGTCCAAGGCTGTAGTTTAGTAAATCTATCGCTGACAGCGCTGTACTGGTCCTCTTTATAGAGACTTCTTTTTTTCTACCAAAAATGATTAGCGCTGGTCAGGGGGTACTTGGCTTAAAGAAACAATTCAAAAGGGGTACATTATTGAAAAAAGTTTGAGAACCACTGGTGTAGATGGGAATGCGACGGTGGAGCGTTTTTAAGATTTCCACTCTGGAGGGTGGTTTCACTTTTTTTGCGTTTTTAAGCCCCAAAAACGCCGTCGCCGTCTAAACGAAAGGCACATCTGATAAAATATTTTGTCGTTTTCACCCGCGAGCGTATTTGTGTAAACAGGGCCTGAGTTGTTCCTGGGAGCAAGTAAAGAAAACTCCACACTCCTCCGTTGGGATGTTCCTGATTGGTTAATTACCACAACACAGACGACTCTGAAAGTCTGCTGATTGATCAGCTAAAATATGAGATCGTATGCCAGTACAGTTTTACACAGGTGGTAGTCTGAACAGAAGTACATTTCCAGCATAAAACCTTGCATCTGGCTTGTGTTACAGTTCTCAAAATCCCTTCGTTTTGGGAAACAACAGCAAACTACACACTACAGATGGCAAGTTTTAAACAAAATTTAGATCACGCAATAGGGCAGGCCTGCTTGGTTCTTTCAATGAATGGTTGTAAAGATTTACAAAGACTATGTTTAGGGCATTTCCTCTCTAACTGGGACGTTTTAGGGACCGATTGGTGGAGATTGCTGTGGACGAAATACACATGGAGACACACTGGTAAGAGCCAGTGAGGTTTAACCATGTATACAGCTAATTTAAATAGCTCACGTTACTGTAATGTAATTGTATACTGTACTGTATGTGGCCTTTTCTTTTGCTCAGTGCAAATGTTCCAACAAAACAAGTTCCTTCCAGAGACTATTTAGCAGAGACCATTTAGCAGAGCCACCATCGCTGCGTCCGGAGTTTAGCGCCACCCAAGACGATTGTGATTGGTTTAAAGAAATGCAAACCATCCAGAAAGTTTTTTTTCTCCCATCCCGGAATGTACATGTAGTGAAGCCAGACCTTCCTTCACAGCGCTGTGGGGATAGGTCTGTTAATGCAAGACCACTCCCAAGCAGACTTGCCAGTTTGTCTGTTATGTGATCCATCTGTTCATCAGGGCTGGTTTTAGCCTGCTATATTAGGGTCGGCTTGTAGAAATAACAGGTGGGCAAGTTGGGAGGTTGGTAGCATAGAGAAGTGCATTAGTGGCCCAAGGTTCGCCAGCTTCAAACAACCAGTGACATGGCACGGACATTTGGCCTAATCGTACGGCCTGGCCTGAACCTTCGGTCTCAACACATCCATGTGAAAGACTGTAAAAAGATTTAGGCCTGAGTCATAGACTGTCATTGGCCTGAACATGTTGAGGAGAGGGGGTGGGCAATGGGAGACTTTGGACACGTGTTTAGGCTGCCCACCCAATCAGAAGTAGGCTACCAAGCTTATGGTCTTTGTTGGGCGGGGTGAAGCCAGGACTGACCGAAATAAAATGTTCTCATGAGAGGACGTGTGTGTCAGTATCTACTGTCAAACTTACGTCCAGTTCTGTTTCATATTTTGAGATTTTTATGGTTGCGTCGTGACATATTGAGGATTATGGACTGTGGTAAGGTTGAAAAACTGGGTGATCTGATATAATGTGTAAGCCAAATGTGCCTACAGTTTAGGTTTTTGACTGCTATGTACAAAGAATAATGTAGACAAATGGATATAAACAAAGAAGGGCATAGATGATTTTTTCATTGTGATCCAGCCTTTTACAATACGTATTAATTTGATGCGTTTGTCTTTTGCTGCTTGTCATGCCTTGCAGGAACAGTAGATACTAAGGAATCAGTCATGCATGTTTCGTCCCCTGAGAATTGTGACATTGACATTTTAGAGAATGGAAGGACCGTCAAAGATGTCATAGACAATAAAATAAAAGAGCTTGGTTCTATGGTGAGTATCAGAGACATCATGTCACTTTCCCGAACTATGAATCTCTGTGTAATTGTGTGAAAATATTGCGAGATAGATTTCAAAATTAAATGTTAACTTTGCTCTACTAGGACAATGAAGAGCCATTCTACGTGGCAAATCTAGATAGCGTGTATAAGAGGCACCTCAGATGGCTTACTAACTTGCCTCGAGTCAAGCCTTTCTATGCAGTGAAGTGCAACAACACAGCAGCAGTTTTGAGGCTGATGAGTGCTCTGGACACAGGTTTCGACTGTGCCAGCAAGGTACTGACGAACTATTTCAAAGATAATCTAGCTCTCCGTTTTCGTTGTTATTGAGAAAGGTTGTTTCCTTCTCAGCGTGCTCATTTGAAACATGTTTTGGTTAAACACAGGGTGAGATCCAGATGGCCTTGTCCTTCGGAGCGACACCTGATAAAATAATTTACGCACATACAACCAAACCACTGTCGCACATCAAATATGCCTGTGCTCATGGAGTAGATATGATGACTTTTGATAGTGAGGATGAACTCCTTAAAGTGTCTCGTTGTCACGCCAAAGCCAAGTAAGTGAACAACTAATGATACTGTTGCTTCTACGTTGAGTGTAAATTCTTGTTAAAGCATTGATTGTCCCTTGTGTTGACCTCACCGCCGTCCATGAACGTGTCATTCTGGGTCAAAATTGAAAAATGCATGGATTCCGACTTTTTTGACGCATTTTTATGCTTTTGCCGATGTTTTAAATCTTTTTGTCCTTCTTTTCAATGTTTTTTTTTTTTTAATTCATCGTCAATAAACCTAATAATATAACAATAATGGTATAATAATAATAATACCTAATATTTGAGTTTGAAAAAAAGCAGATTATGAATTATTTTGACTAATAGAATAGTTAAGATCAGAGGATGTTGAGGGAATCACAGACTGGTTTATGTCAAAGTTTGGTCAGGATGCTGTTTTGAAACCATTTAAACAATTTTCTTTTTCAAATGCCATGAAATTAAATAAAACAGCCAAAATTCAATGGAAGTAATCATTATTCTTACGTGCGAAGAACATGGATGCATGGATGTATGTGTTGTAAGGGTCCAATACAACGTACGTGCATGAATCCAAGTTATTTTGGGGCAATTTGGTTGTTAAAGGGGTGATAGAATGCAAAACCGATTTTACCCTGTCATAGTTGAATAACGACAGTTCGGTGGGTAAATAGGACATACATAGAAGCTCAAAGTCCCACTGACACCCCTTTACTATGAAAATCTCATATTTTGAAACTGCCGCTGAAAACGGGCGAATCCCAACAAAGCTGGAAGTTGCTTACGCAAGCGTCTCAAAATCCGGAACCTTAAGAGAACAGTCACGCCCCAACATTTACATACACAACTGACCTGAGATCAGGTAGTACATTTACATACTACACAACTGACCTGAGATCAGGTAGTACATTTACATAGGCTACACAACTGACCTGAGATCAGGTAGTACATTTACATAGGCTACACAACTGACCTGAGATCAGGTAGTACATTTACATAGGCTACACAACTGACCTGAGATCAGGTAGTACATTTACATAGGCTACACAACTGACCTGAGATCAGGTAGTACATTTACATAGGCTACACAACTGACCTGAGATCAGGTAGTACATTTACATAGGCTACACAACTGACCTGAGATCAGGTAGTACATTTACATAGGCTACACAACTGACCTGAGATCAGGTAGTCTTCTGAATCTAGCTAGGTCACGCAGATCTCTGCTATTCCATTACAAAATTCACTTCTGAAACTTTTTTATGCGAGAAATCAACCATATAAAGCTCAAATATGGGCCGCTTTATGAAAAAGGATGGCTAATTGCAAATTTTCTCCGACTGTGTGTCGGAGTTTAGTGCCGGTGTTGGTGCTGCCTGGGTTGCTACATCGCCGCTTCGACCGCAGTGTCAGCGAGCTTGTTACGCCCCGCAATCTTTTACCGCAGCCTGCAGGTTCCAGTTAATCTTATAATGGGTATGTGTGTTATTTAAACAAACAATCGGGAAATAAACGCCTCTTGTCCGCGAAGTCTCATTGATAGAGCCGCGGTGAGATGGAGTCCATCAATGAGAGCTAGCTAGCCTCCTCCAACTCTGACATTCACAAAAATACATTCAATTGATATCCGAAATCGGACAAGTGTTAGCTAAGCTTTGTAAGACCTTGAGGAACCTGTAATATTCATGCCGTGACGAAATTCAAACTGTAAATATACTTTAGTTATGCGGAAGTGCGCAAGCGCGCATATTTCCCCATTGTAATGAATGGGACATATAGCAAGCAGCTGCTGGTCCTACAAAGACGCCAGCGTTCATAAAAATGCCTTAAAATCAAATCGGACACAACGGTTAGCTTTATAAGACATTGGGGAATGGTGTTATATAAGTGGCGTGACGAAATTCAAACTGTAAATATAATTTAGTTATGGCGAACAATGTAGCTAGCTAGCTGCGGTATTTCCCCATTGTAATGAATGGGACATATAGCAAGCAGCTGCTCGTCCTACAAAGACCGTCACGTTCATAAAAATGCCTTAAAATCAAAGTGGCGGGACGTAAATTCAAACCGTAAAATATATTAGTTATGCCGGCAGCTGGCCGCCGAGCCCCGTGGTGCAGTATCCACAAAGGGTGACTTTGCGCTGGGTATGGAGCCCAGCAGGCCGCCGTCTTTCGTCAGACTGTGTGGAGCTCCTGCAGTCCGACACGTCTTACCAAATTTGCAATTAGCCATCAAATTTTGTAAAACGGCCCATATTTCAGCTTTACATAGTTGATTTCTCGCTTAAAAAAGTCTCAGAAGTGAATTTGGTAATGAAACATTGCAGTGTCTGGAATATGAGATTCTGTCGCTTCTCTAATGTATGTGTATTGGGGATTCGCTCAACCAATCAGCGCGCGTCTCTAATGTCTGCGTATGGCAAGTCGCTCAACCAATCACCGCGCAGCTCATCTAAATATTCGTGACCATACAATATTTGGAAGAAAAGCTCTTGTTACAAATAGGGCCAAAACACAGGGATGCATAAGGGCCAATAAAATGTCAACCAGGCCATTTTCAGCCCAACTAATGTTACATACCCCATTAGGAGACCATAAGGAACAGTGTGAAATACCCTATATAATCATTCTATCACCCCTTTAAGAAACCCATATTTCTGATACAAAAAACTTTGAAAATGGGTCAAATTTGACCCGAGGACAACACGAGGGTTAAGATAAAGTCTTTCAAATCACTTTCCAGACTGGTACTCCGCATCGCAGTGGATGACTCCAAGTCGCTGCTAAAACTCAGTTCAAAGTTCGGAGCCAGACTGGTGTCAGTCGGGAAGCTGCTGGAACGTGCTGGAGAGCTGGGCTTAGACGTCATAGGGGTCAGCTTTCATGTAGGCAGCGGTTGCACTGGAGGTTCGACGTTCAAACAGGCCATTGCAGATGCCAGACATGTCTTTGACATAGCGGTAAGTCATCGTTATTGTAGTCTCGCGTTGCCAGACCTTCCTCCACAGCGCTACGGAGGAGGGTCTGGTTTATTGGCCTCCTTTTATTACACCAATTACAATCCTCTTGGGCACGGCTAAGCTCCGGACGGAGCCACGGTGCCTCTGCACAATAGCCTCGGGAAGGAACTTGTTTTGGTGGAACGTTCAAAAGTAGTTTTAGTCGTGCAACAGAAACCTCAGATTGGACAGATAGTCTAGCTAGCTGTCTGGATTTACCCTGCAGAGATCTGAGGAGCAGGTAACCATAGTCCTCACAAATCTACCAGAAGAAAGAGGAAGGGGACAGACATCGGACACCATAGCAATAGAACACAAGAATTAAATTGGATTTCTTTGTTGATGATTTGTAGTTGTGTTGCAAACTGTCTGCCATAGTGTAATTTTTGATACCACCACTTTTAAAGTTTCAAATATGTTATTACACACAGTGGCTATACAATTATTTTTTTTTGGGGGGGGGGGCTGGCATTTCTGCCTTTATTAGAGAGGAAAGCTGAGATATGAAAGGCGAGAAGACATGCAGGAAAACCATCACAGGTCGGACTCGAACCCTGGACCTTCTGCATCGAGGAATAAAATATAATAATATAATAAATAGAAATCCATTAAGGTGCTGACACACCAACGCGATTATCGGCTGTCGGACAGTCTGGCGAGGTCGGTGACTCGAGTCTGTTCGGTGTGCTCTGTGCCATCGTCAGCCAGAGGAGCCATCGGCTTTAATTTTGTCCGATTTTACTTGTTGAATCGGCCAGTGGGCAGTCGGACTCAAGGACCAATCTGATTGGTGGAGTGCTAGCCCTTGACTAACAAATCAGTGCACGAGAAAACCAGCGCTGCCAACGCCAGTGTCTTCTTATTACTAGCCGTGGTATTTTCTTCTGTTCAGCGAGTTACAACAACAAGGATCCTTCTTGACTACTATCACCTCTCTCTGATGGAAACAAGGACTGACCACAGCGTGCTCTGTGTTTACCAGGTCTACAGAGATGGTCCCTCGTTTATGGTTTTCATTTTCTGGGCGACAATACAGATTAGCGCCGCCTGCTGTTATGGAGACGTATTACATCTCGCGCACGCGCAGAACGTACGCTCAAGTCGGCGTCTCTTCGGTGTGTTCGGGGACACTTTTTTGACCTCGGAGAGACTGATCAGTCCGACTGGCTTTTCGGCTGACGGTCGGCCGTCAGGTTGGTGTGTCAGAGCCTTTAGATATAACAGGAAAACACTGACAGGGAACATTTTACTGCATAGTGAGTACTGGAAATTTTGAAAATTTGAGTAAATGTTGCTGATAATACTTTTACTTTAGTAAGCTTCTGAATGCAGGACTTACTTCTGAAATATTTTCACAGTGTGGTATTAGCACCTTTACTTGCTATTTACTTGCTATTGATATGACTGATTGATATCTTTTTCAGAATTTGCTGGGATTCCAGATGAGACTCTTGGATATTGGTGGAGGATTTTCTGCGATTGGGGACTTTCAAGAGAAATTTGAAGAGGTAAAATTGGAAAAAAAATATATATATACTCTATATATACAATGGTGGTGTTGTTCATTGTTGGTCTACTCTACACCTTCATTATCCAGGTCAAACTAACTAACTAACAAAAGACACATACAGAATGACGCACAACTAATTCCCTTAGGACCGTCAAGTCTTTTTTAAATGCAAACTAGAAAAGTATATAGTGATTAAAAAACTTGTATTTGCGAAACAAAAGCTCTGAGTTAAGTCTACAGATATACAATGAAAAACTGTAGGGAACAGAAAGTGATAATATATGTGCAGTATAACCCGTTCTGTCTTTCTTGGCACTCACCACAGAAAAAAATAAATAAAAAATCCTAGAAATTACATACGTAATGTGGGACTATGTCCCGTTTAAGAGAGAACAAATGCTGTTTTTCTGAGCAGCTCTCTTTATCCAGTTTAGAAACTTGGAAACCACCAGTACTTTTGGAAAATTGCAACAGTTCACCAAGAGAGAGGAGTACATCAGGATAAGTAATAATATAAACTATACTTAAGATTTTGTACGGCACCAGTCTTGCATTGCCAGACCTATCTCCACACCACTGATGCATTCTGGGATAGGAGAAAAAAACATTCTGGGTTGTTTGCATTTCTTTAAACCAATCACAATCGTCTTGGGCGGTGCTAAGCTCTGGACGTCGGGTCTGCTAAATAGTCTCGGGAAGGAACTTGTTTTAGTGGAACATTTGCACCCTGCAAAAGAAAACACTGCATACAATATTAAATGAAGATAACTGTTCACCGTGTGTACTCTGTCCACAGCAATCTCCACCAATCGGTCGCAAAACCTCCCAGTTAGAGAGGAAATGCAGTAAACATATTCTTTGTAAATCTTTGCAATCATTTCCCGAAAGAATCTAACGGACTTGCCTTATTGCAAGACCAAATTTCCCTCAAAACTTGTCATTTTCCGTGTGTAGCTTGCCAGCTAGTTTGTTGTTGTTTCCCGAAGCAAAGGGATTTTGAGAACGGCGATACACAGAGATGTTCTTCTTTACCTAAACCCAACTGTCCCGTTCTTCTTTACTTAAACCCAACTATCCCGTTCTTCTTTACTTAAACCCAACTGTCCCGTTCTTCTTCACTTAAACCCAACTGTCCCGTTCTTCTTCACCTAAACCCAACTGTCCCGTTCTTCTTTACCTAAACCCAACTGTCCCGTTCTTCTTCTCCTAAACCCAACTGTCCCGTTCTTCTTCTCCTAAACCCAACTGTCCCGTTCTTCTTCTCCTAAACCCAACTGTCCCGTTCTTCTTTACTTAAACCCAACTGTCCCGTTCTTCTTTACTTAAACCCAACTGTCCCGTTCTTCTTTACCTAAACCCAACTGTCCCGTTCTTCTTTACTTAAACCCAACTGTCCCGTTCTTCTTTACTTAAACCCAACTGTCCCGTTCTTCTTTACCTAAACCCAACTGTCCCGTTCTTCTTTACCTAAACCCAACTGTCCCGTTCTTCTTCTCCTAAACCCAACTGTCCCGTTCTTCTTCTCCTAAACCCAACTGTCCCGTTCTTCTTTACTTAAACCCAACTGTCCCGTTCTTCTTTACTTAAACCCAACTGTCCCGTTCTTCTTTAGCTAAACCCAACTGTCCCGTTCTTCTTTACTTAAACCCAACTGTCCCGTTCTTCTTTACTTAAACCCAACTGTCCCGTTCTTCTTTACTTAAACCCAACTGTCCCGTTCTTCTTCACCTAAACCCAACTGTCCCGTTCTTCTTTACCTAAACCCAACTGTCCCGTTCTTCTTTCTTAAACCCAACTGTCCCGTTCTTCTTTACTTAAACCAACTGTCCCGTTCTTCTTCACCTAAACCCAACTGTCCGTTCTTCTTTACCTAAACCCAACTGTCCCGTTTTACTTCTTTTAAACCCAACTGTCCGTTCTTCTTTACTTAAACCCAACTGTCCCGTTCTTCTTTAGCTAAACCCAACTGTCCCGTTCTTCTTTACTTAAACCCAACTGTCCCGTTCTTCTTTACCTAAACCCAACTGTCCCGTTCTTCTTTACTTAAACCCAACTGTCCCGTTCTTCTTCACCTAAACCCAACTGTCCCGTTCTTCTTTACCTAAACCCAACTGTCCCGTTCTTCTTTACTTAAACCCAACTGTCCCGTTCTTCTTTACTTAAACCCAACTGTCCCGTTCTTCTTTATCTAAACCCAACTGTCCCGTTCTTCTTTACTTAAACCCAACTGTCCCGTTCTTCTTTAGCTAAACCCAACTGTCCCGTTCTTCTTTATCTAAACCCAACTGTCCCGTTCTTCTTTACCTAAACCCAACTGTCCCGTTCTTCTTTATCTAAACCCAACTGTCCCGTTCTTCTTTACCTAAACCCAACTGTCCCGTTCTTCTTTACCTAAACCCAACTGTCCCGTTCTTCTTTTCCTAAACCCAACTGTCCGTTCTTCTTTATCTAAACCCAACTGTCCCGTTCTTCTTTACCTAAACCCAACTGTCCCGTTCTTCTTTACCTAAACCCAACTGTCCCGTTCTTCTTCTCCTAAACCCAACTGTCCCGTTCTTCTTTATCTAAACCCAACTGTCCCGTTCTTTACATCTAAACCCAACTGTCCTGTTCTTTTTTATCTAAACCCAACTGTCCCGTTCTTCTTTACCTAAACCCAACTGTCCCGTTCTTCTTTACCTAAACCCAACTGTCCCGTTCTTCTTCTCCTAAACCCAACTGTCCCGTTCTTCTTTATCTAAACCCAACTGTCCCGTTCTTCTTTATCTAAACCCAACTGTCCTGTTCTTCTTTATCTAAACCCAACTGTCCCGTTCTTCTTTACCTAAACCCAACTGTCCCGTTCTTCTTTACCTAAACCCAACTGTCCCGTTGTTGTCCCGTGTGTCATGGAAACGTAAGCCCACCCACAACCTAATCCTTAATTTAAGGGGCCGTGTTCATTTCACGGAATTCTGTGAGATCAGGTTGGGACTATTCAGACAATTATTCTGGAAATGTACTTCCGTTGATCCAGACTACTACTACACTTACCTTTGTTGCCTATAATGAGTGATACTGGTCACTTTAAGATTCCGTGAAATGTCTGAAATAGTACGCTGTTGGTGTAAACCCTGTGTAATATGCTTATCAACCCATTGTGTTTTTCCCTCCTAGTTTTCAGAAGTGATTAATGGAGCACTGGATGAATTCTTCCCGCCCAACAGTGGGGTGCAGATTATTGCAGAGCCGGGCCGGTACTACGTGGAATCAGCCTTCACACTGGCAGCGAACGTCATTGCCAAAAGAGTAGATATGGATGAACATAGCGGTAATGTATATTTGTCCTTTGAAGCCACATGAATGTTGTGCATCCAGTATTAACACATTTACTAATGTTGGTTTGTATTTAAATGTATCTTGACTTTTAAATACAAGAGGTGTAGGTGACAGCTATCAGATGTGTCTTAAGGCACTGCACCACTTCATCAAGAATCCTCTTCAGTAGAGAGCCATTCAGCCTCTGAGTGAGCACAATCCTGACTTGCAGCGTTGTAGTAATTCACTTTGTGCAGAACCACTGACTGTAAATATTCATGGTCAATGCATCTGGTTCGGCGAAGTGCTGCAAATGCGGAAGTGCCTTAAACCTGCATCCTATCTGAATTCCTGCAGGGGGAGACACTTGCAGTTGTAAAAGGAGTTCGGTTTCTGTAGAAGTCTATGAGAAAGTGACCCACTTCTCACTTGATTTATTACCTCAGTAAACATTTTCATAATGAGTTCATGGTCTCAATCGCTAGTTTTAAGTCTTCTGCAACACAGAATGATGTTCATTTTTTAAATTATGGTATCGTTGATTTTAAAATCGACGATAAAGCAGGGGGTGTTTTAGGGTGTGGATATGACACATAGATTGTAAGCAGCATGGCCAACTCTCAGCTAACGTCACAGTCAGATAGCGCCCAACAGTCTACGGCTCCTCCCTCTCTCCTCCCTCTCGTCTAAAATCCTCACATCCACAACCAGGATGGCTGCGCCTGTAATGGCAAACTCAACGACTCATAGCAGATCTCCACAATCCAATGGGTGACATCACACATGCTCTTCCATTAATATTAACAGTCTATTTGCAGAACCCAAGATACCTTGCTGCAATTGCTTGACCACAGATACTTTTATTATAAATTTCAACATCTTTGCAAAAATACTGCATAGTTGCCATTTTAGTAACTTTCATTATTTTGCATGTATTTCTTCCAGACGGTGAGGAAAACAGCCCCGGCAGAATGATGATGTACTACCTTAATGAAGGAGTGTTTGGCTCCCTGAGTTGCATTGTCTTTGACCCTGCTCACTCCAACTATGAGCCATATCTTCACAGGGTAAATATCAACTCTGTCACCACATAAGAAAGCCAATATTGGACGGTTCTATCTAGGGGTTTCAATGTTAGAGACGCAGCATACCTGTAAATCCCATCCCAATAATCCAAAACAGGCAAGAGAGAGAAAAATAGATTGTGGTAGAATATTATAACTAGTGTGATGTTCATTGTATATGTTAATGATTGTGCTCTACACAGGTTGTTGAGAGCAGCGAGCGGAGATACCGGTCTGTTATCTGGGGTCCAACCTGCGACAGCTCTGACAAAGTAATTGACAACTACTGGATTCCTGAGTTGCGTGTGGGGGACTGGCTTCTCCTCGACAACATGGGCGCTTACTCTGTCAGTGCAACGTCGGATTTTAATAGCTTTGAAAGAGCGCACATTTACCCTGTTGTGAGCGCTGAGACCTGGCATTCCTTAAACCTTTCTCACACCTTCAACAACCGTTAATGATCTGGTAACACTTCGGTTGGATATTGGTTTAATACACGTCCGATAGGGATGCTATTATTATCTGTCTAACCGTTAACCTACAGTAAGAATTTTGATTGATTAATACTATCACTTACTACAGTTAAAACAATATTATTAAAACAAAAATAAAAACATTATTAGAATACATTTTTGCGTGATAAAAGATCAAATTGGCTATAGGCTACATTTACATCTATTTCTTTTTAGTTAAAGGTCCCATGACATGAAAATTTCAGTTCCCCCAGCCTGCCTGTGGTCCCCCAGTGGCTAGAAATGATGATAGGTGTAAACCGAGCCCTGGGTATCCTGCTCTGCCTTTGAGAAAATGAAAGCTCAGATGGACCGATCTGGAATCTGTTCCTTACGAGGTCCTCCTCAATAGCTACAGACACAGAAATGGGACATCCTAAGGAAAGCTCATTGTGGGACTGGCTCTAGTAGCTGTATATCTTCACCAAGGCTGAATTTCGGGAAAGAGACTTCAGATACAGTATTAGGGGACCACTAAGGTCTATATAAAAGAGACTTCAGATACAGTATTAGGGGACCACTAAGGTCTATATAAAAGAGACTTCAGATACAGTATTAGGGGACCACTAAGGTCTATATAAAAGAGACTTCAGATACAGTATTAGGGTACCACTAAGGTCTATATAAAAGAGACTTCAGATACAGTATTAGGGGACCACTAAGGTCTATATAAAAGAGACTTCAGATACAGTATTAGGGGCCCACTAAGTTCTATATTAAAGCATCCAAAGAGCACCATGTCATGGGACCTTTAACTTGTTGCTGCTAACACCCCCTAATTGGCACACCCCACTATATTGTTAAGGACTGGCGGGTTAAATCGGTTGTCCTACACACAGAGTATGTCAGGCGGAAACACAACTGACAACCCCACAGGTAGATGTGATGGCTCCATGCAGAGCTTTCGCCGTAGCCTACGTAATGGCCAATTTATGCTTCTGCGTTAAATCGACACTGTGGGTACGTACGTAGGTACGTGGCGATGCCGACCCTACGCCAGATACAACGCCGTAGCCTGATTTAAAAAAAAAAATGTTGCGGCGACGCAGACCACAACAACTGTGATTGGTCCGCTTGGCAGGGTTCCTGGTTCTCCTTCTCCATAAACAACATGAAATCAAGGAGAGGGTTAACTTTTCCTGTTCCAGCTTTCCCACCGTGGTCAGAAACAACAGGAGAGACACTTTGTTTCTGTCACAGACTTGGGCCCAGTGGGCCGGTGTTGTGACAACAACTAAGCGTCTGCCTAAAAATGTTTGCCGTCCGCAGGAGCGAGCTCAGCATGTTAAAGCTGTATTGCCCAGTTTGTATATATCTACAGCTGATTTTCTCTGGATCTACATGCAAATACACATATGTAAATGTGAATGGCAAGACTGCTATGTCCGTGTTAAAGGCACACTATGCAAGATTTGTACCTTAATATAACAGCTTCGAAGTCATTTCGATGGTAAACAAACTTGTAGTAGGGCGAATCATCCCGATAGCAAAGCAGGGGGGGTACGCCGCTGGCAAAACCTGCAATGCAGGTTTGAGAGGTGGCGCCCCGCCAAATCTTGCAAGAATCACGACTTTCCTTACGGCACGACGTCACATACATCAACAACATATAAGAAGCAGCCTCTATGGAAGACACTAGAATGCATTTCAGACGTGAATCATGGCAGAGTCGACGAAGAAAACGCGGTCGGAAGAGTCAAGGAAAAGAAAACGAGAAACTGACCGCGTGAGGAACCGGACAAGAGTCCCACTTGGTCAGGCTTTCACTCGTTGGCGAGAGCTAAAAAGCAGCAACGGTAACGTTAAATACAAGTCCTCCACAGCGACTCTAGGGCTCGCTGTTTGAAAAAAAATGGAAACTGCATAGTATGCCTTTAATAGTAAAGGTATGTCTTTGTAAAACTTCAATGTTTCTTGTAACAGAATAATTGCAATTGTGGCTAAAGTAGCGTTTGCTGTTCATAAACGTAACCAGGCATGATATTTATCTGATTATAGGCAAGCGCCTATTGTTTCTGATGGAATATGTTTGGTAGACCTATGTCTAATATCCTTGTTTAGGCTATATTTGGAAAACGGACTGTAGCCTATAATTAACACGATTTACAAATGGGTTATATATAAAATAATTAACACGATTTACAAATGGGTTATATATAAAATAAAGAAAGTATCTCTCATGCAATTATCCTTATGACTCTACATTATTTTACTTGCTCTGTGTGTACCAAAATCCAGTCATTTTTACCAGTTGAAATACGTAGTAACATGTAGTTTTGCACTTGCCTTTCATGAAACCCAAGGACACTTCACAGAATGACTGTGGCTAAGCTAAGGGAGATTGTAGGCTGTGGTGAACAGGTGGTGTTTCAGGAGCAGGGGCGTCGTTAGGCCTATTTTAGGGGGGCTGAAGCTACCCCAAAATGTTCCTAAGCCCCCTTAAATAATAATTGCAAGTAACTGGGGGATTCATCTCGTCTCGTCGCTACTCTTTGGTCTGAACTCGCTATGCACCCTCCCCCCCACACATACACACACCGATACACACACGTTAATGGTGAACGGGAGATTGATTAAACCTAGTGTGATACAGACTGAAATTGTAAGTTGTTTTTAATGACCTGATTACCTTTAGCTACGTTTTCTTGAGGTAAAGGAAAGGGGATATTTTGGTTTGCTGTGGAAAACGAAAGTCTAGCTAGAGTTAACGAGTGAAATACAAGAAATGGTTAACTTAGCAAGCTAATCACAACTCTTTATTCATTGCCAATAATATAGTCTATCTCTATAGTAGGCCTATTCTAAAACAATATCAATCCCCATACAATGTTGTTGTCGCTGAAAACTAAAAGTCATAGGGTCCCTGTTAATGCTATTGTACCGTTGAATCCTTCAATTCATTGAGCAGATGAGATGGATATTGGAAGATATTTCAGCAGAGAGAAAGAGAAGCAGGAGATTGGCAGAGCAGTTGATTCTGAGGGAGCCGGTGTGATTGAGGTCAGTAGTGGTCTACAGGTCTAAGGATTGTTTGGTTTTCTTCTAACAATAAGCAATAACAACAATAATGTAGGCTAGGCTAAATATGAGCACATGCCCACAGATACACATGTGAAAATAAAATGAAAGCAATCCTACATACAGTACATACAGTATATACAGTAATCATTACTCCAAATCTTGTATTCCTTCCGTCATCAGGTTATTGTATTTAGACAGTAGCCACTTTAAATAGGATCCCTATTAATATCTTACATGATAAAACATGCAGTGATGCCTAATTTTCTTTTTCTTGTACTGCTATTTGTCATATTTGTTTAACTTACCAACTTATTAGCTGTCTGGCCTCTGTTTGTCTGTTTTTGGATATTTTGGATGTTGTTTCATGTGACCAATTTGCATTTTGAAGTCATGAAATTAGCATCAGGGATTTGTTTTATCTTAAATTTAAGACAGAAGGAACAGAGTAGAAATGGTAGAGGAGGATATCTCTGTCACCTTTGACTTGTTAACATATTGGTTTCTTGACTGGTGGTTGACATACAGTATCTCACAAAAGTGAGTACACCCCTCACATTTTAGTAAATGTTTCATTATATCTTTTAATGGGACAACACTGAAGAAATTACACTTTGCTACAATGTAAAGTATTAAGTGTCCAGCTTGTATAACAGTGTAAATGTGCTGTCTCCTCAAAATAACTCAACACACAGCCATTAATGTCTAAACCGCTGGCAACTAAAGTCAGTCCACCCCTATGTTAAATTCCCATAGAGGCAGGCAGATGTTTATTTTTAAAGGCCAGTTATTTAGTGGCCTTCACCATACCTAGCGATTAACATGGTTTTATGTCGGTTAGCATAATAGCTGGTTTGATTTGCATTGAGAGATGATCTTATGGAAAGTACTCCATGACCATCTCTAGGTATGGTGAAGGGTATGTGATGATGTGGGGGTATGGTGAAGGGTATGTGATGATGGGGGGGTATAGTGAAGGGTATGTGATGATGTGGTGGTATGGTGAAGGGTATGTGATGATGTGGGGGTATGGTGAAGGGTATGTGATGATGGGGGGGTATAGTGAAGGGTATGTGATGATGTGGTGGTATGGTGAAGGGTATGTGATGATGTGGGGGTATGGTGAAGGGTATGTGATGATGTGGGGGGGCTATTTTAATTCCAAAGACCAAGGGAACTTTATCAGGATGCATAGTATCCTGGATCCATGAAATAACTGGCCTTTAAAAATTAAAATCTGCCTGCCTCTATGGGAATTTAACATAGGGGTGGACTGACTTTTGTTGCCAGCGGTTTAGACATTAATGGCTGTGTGTTGAGTTATTTTGAGGGGACCGCACATTTACACTGTTATACAAGCTGTACACATAATACTTTACATTGTAGCAAAGTGTCATGTCTTCAGTGTTGTCCCATTAAAAGATATAATGAAATATTTACTAAAATGTGAGGGGTGTACTCACTTTTGTGAGATACTGTAAGTGTAGCTCTAATACAGTAACGAAAGATGTGAGTGCAAAGATTTTGCAAATGCAAGTTACAAATACCCTGGGGGCTAAGCCCCCCCTGTCTTTCAATCCTAGTGACGTTCCTGTTCAGGATTTTTTTTAAATATGTCCAGGGATGTAGCATTGCAGATATCTGCAGGGAGGGTGTTCAGAGGGATGGGGCTGCAACACTAAAGGCTCTGTCTCCGAGGGTACACAGTCTGGTGTGGGGAAGGGAGAGCAGGCCAGCGTCTGAGGGCCGCCGGTTTCGGGGTGGGGTGTATGAATGGAGGAGGTCGGAGAGGTACTGAGGGGCCAGGGGCATAGAAGGATTTGTAGGTGAGAAGGAGGATTTTATATTTGATGCAGGACTTACAGTTTTTCTCAGTCGCTTTGGTGCGTTTTTCACATCATCCCTAACATGTGCAAAATAATAAGTGCATTTCTCAGAACAATTTGTACAAACTGCAATATACAATAGATGTGTTTCTAAAGCTAGTCAGTCACTAAAAATCCTTAGTACATCTCTCAAAAGTAAATATTCATGTCAATGGTCATGTCAGTATCATCAGAATGATAAGTCATTGAGTCATTGTTCACGAACAAGGTCGTCAAAATGTCTAGGCATGTTGTCAATGTAACTGTGTACTTTGACAGTATTACCTGATGTAAACTTAGGCTACAGTTTGGATGACAGTGATGGAGTTATTGTGTTGAAAATGCACAAGGCTGCACTTCTATGGCATTTATCAATTTCAACAGTACTATTTACATATTACTGTATGTGGGTTACAGTTTTTCTCAGTCGCTTTGGTGCATTTCTTAGATCAAAAGTGCAATTCTTGATACTACTTGTACAAATTCCAAATCATCTAGTCACTTGTGCACATCATTAAAGCACTTTCTTATTCCTTTGAACAAATTGCAATTGCTTTTGTACATATTGCAATTGATAATGTACAAGTGTCAGCTTTTTTCCACATTTTCAATTGCTCATGTCATGTTGATCAAAATATAGTAGATGGTTCTCTGTTGAATAGTCTTACCCCTCAAAACATCTAGGCATTAGTTCCTTGCTTAAGCCATTACATGCAAAATTGTTGAACTATTTGTCATAAACTGCACACATGTCCATTGCTGTGGAAGGAACATGCAATATATGTACATTTTATGTCACTCTTCCTTACCAAAACAAATTCAACTGTGTGTTCTGGGATATAGCGTATAATGGAGTTGGAATCAAGTGAACCCTCTCACAACTTTGTATACGTGGATGAGGCTGGCTTCAACCTGACCAAATGCAGAAGGTGGGGTCGGAATATCATCGGTCACAGAGCTACTGTGGATTTGCCAGGCCAACGGGGAGGAAATATCACCATGTGTGCTGCTATTTCGGAGCATGGTGTCCTAACCCATATCCCCCTAATAGGGCCATACAACACCCAGCATCTAGTCAACTTTTTAGAGACTCTCTACAGGGCTCTCATCCCTGATGATGAGAGGGGTCTGTTTAGAGTGGATTTGCCAAAGTATGTGGTCATTTGTGATAATGTGAGTTTCCATCGATCAGACATCATTAGGCAATGGTTTGTGACCCACCCGAGGATGCTCATAGAATCCCTCCCACCTTATTCACCATTCCTTAACCCAATTGAGGAGTTCTTTTCAGCTTGGAGGTGGAAGGTGTACGATCGTCAACCACACACACAGATGACCCTGCTGGCTGCAATGGATGCAGCATGTGAGGACATCACAGTAGACGCCTGCAGAGGATGGATAAGGCATTCCAAAAGATTCTTTCCACGTTGCCTTGCAAGGGAAAATATCCGGTGTGATGTGGATGAGAACATGTGGGCCGACAGACAGGAACGTTTGGATGTGTAGAGACCGCACTAGAACAGTGCTGCGGGCAAAGTTGTGCCTTAGGGGTGTTTCCTGTGTTTCTTTCTAATTTAGTTTTTTTTTTCTTTGTGCCCTTGTCTTTTTCTTACTGTAAATTATTTTGTTTTTTTTTTCATAAAGTCGCACTAGTAAAAGCTGTGAAAAACAAAATCCTGTCCAGTATCAAGGCAAGGCAGCTTTATTTGTATAGCACATTTCAGCAACAGGGCAATTCAAAGTGCTTTACATAAAACATTAAAGAGCAGTTAGAAAACGATTAAAAACAAATTAAAACATTAAAAGACAAGAATAAAATTGATAGTGCAGTATAAGAATTTAAAGAACAGAGATAAAATACACAGATAAAAGTTACAGTGCAGTATAAGAAATGAAACATTAAAGAGCAGTTATTGAGTGTCATACAGTGTCATCAATGCAACTTCAGTATAACAATTGAACAGTTCTTTAAAGAAAGGCAACATCAAAAAGAAAGGTCTTTAGCTTTGATTTAAAAGAACTGAGAGTTGCAGGGGACCTGCAGTTATCTGGGAGTTTGTTCCAGATATGTGGAGCATAAAAACTGACTCTGGGGACAACAAGTAGACCTGTCCCAGACGACCGGAGAGGTCTGGGTGGGTCATAGTGTAGCAGCAGATCAGAAATGTATTTTGGCCCTAAACCGTTTAGTGATTTATAAACTGCCAAAAGTATTTTGAAATCAATTCTTTGAGGCACTGGAAGCCAGTGTAGAGACTTCAGAACTGGAGTGATGTGATCCACTTTCTTGGTCTTAGTGAGGACTCGAGCAGCAGCGTTCTGAATAATCTGCAGCTGTCTGATTGATTTTTTAGGGAGACCTGTAAAGACACCGTTACAGTAGTCAAATCTACTGAAGATAAAAGCATGGACAAGTTTTTCCAAATCCTGCTGGGACATAAGTCCTTTAACCCTTGATATATTTTTAAAGTGGTAATAGGCTGATTTTGTAATTGTCTTAATGTGGCTGTTAAAATTCAGGTCTGAGTCCATGACTACACCAAGATTTCTGGCTTTGTCTGTTGTTTTTAACATTGTCGTTTGAAGCTGAGTGCTGACTTTTAATCGTTCCTCTTTTGCTCCAAAAACAACCACCTCAGTTTTTTGGTCATTTAATTTAAGAAAATTCTGGCACATCCAGTCGTTAATTTGTTCAATGCACAAATTCAGTTGTTGTATTGGACTATAGTCCCCTGGCGATAAGGTTATATAAATTTGTGTGTCATCCGCATAACTATGGTAACTTATTTTATTGTTTTCCATAATTTGAGCCAGTGGAAGCATGTAGATGTTAAACAGGAGAGGCCCCAGAACTGAGCCTTGGGGAACTCCGCACATCAAAGGGAGGAAGAGGAGCAGAAGAGTCAGAGGATGAAGGGGAGGATTGAGGCTCTGGGCAGAGAGATAGCAGCTCTTTCAGACACAGTCGGAGCCACAGAGGAGCAGCTGAGAAGTGAAGACGTCTCATTCCTGCAGAACTACAAGGCAAGCTGCTCTCAGGAGCTCTGATAGATGAGGCCTAGTCTATATCCTCGACGTTCCACTTCCAGGTTTGCTCCATTGCCGATGGAAATTCCATCGGATTTCACTCATTTAGGCCAGATAGCCATTGCCTTGGACTTCCTTTGTGTTGGCATTTTAAACTCCGGTAGATTTCTGAGGACTATAGTGAACTGCTCCTCAGATCTCTGCAGGGTAAATCCAGACAGCTAGCTAGACTATCTGTCCAATCTGAGTTTTCTGTTGCACGACTAAAACTACTTTTGAACGTACATATGTTCCACCAAAACAAGTTCCTTCCCGAGACTATTTTGCAGAGGCACCGCGGCTTTTTCCGGTGCTTAGCACCGCCCAAGACTATTGTGATTGGATTAAAGAAATGCCAATAAACCATGTCATTTTATTTTTAAATCCTTCTGTAAAAATGACAATTTATTTTTGGAAGTCAAATAAGTTATTGTATTTGTTGTCATGCTTTTGTTAAAATAACATTTCCACCATAAGATCACAGTTTAAAAGGGACATTTAATTAACAGTATAACTTGTGTTTACACTGTGTGAACGAAGCTGCTGTATTGTGTGTGTGTGTGTGTGTGTGTGTGTGTGTGTGTGTGTGTGTGTGTGTGTGTGTGTGTGTGTGTGTGTGTGTGGATTTACTTAATAGTGACATGAAGGTGCATATGGGAAAAACAAATGGTCAAGCTCTAAGGAATTTCAGAAACTTTATTAATTTGCCTTGCCGACCAGGGAAACATTTGGGAACAGCATTTTGACGCTAAAAGATTCTTACTTTGACCAAAATGTGAATGTTTAGATTTGATAACATAAGGAACACTACTGAGAAGCTACATAATTGTATAAAAACCTCAAAAAAACCTGAATCAAAAGTATCGAATCAGACTTCGTATCAGTAAGGCTTCAGGTCTGGATCTGGGCCAAATAAACTTGTTGGGATATCCCTAATGTTCACATCAGACCCTCACAAAAAATCATAGTGGTTAAAGATGGTGTATTCTTTTTTTGAACAGTTAAATATAAAACCCTGCCTATCTCTGTTAAGTAATCTAATCAGACAGAAACTCTACAGTGGATTATTATATAACAAAAATTCACAAATGTCATTTTAAACTTGAAGAATAGTATCCTACGGTGGATCGCAGGTGCAGTGATATTAATTTACATTACAAAATATTCATAAGAGGACAAGTATTGCGCTGTTGTCCAACAGAAGTGTTACCAGATCATTAATTCAATTCAATTCAATTTTATTTATAGTATCAAATCATAACATAAGTTATCTCGAGACACTTTACAGATAGAGTAGGTCTAGACCACACTCTATAATTTACAAAGCCCCAACAATTCCAACAATTCCAGTAATTCCCTCAAGAGCAAGCAGTGCGACAGTGGCGAGGAAAAACTCCCTCTTGGGAAGAAACCTCGGACAGACCCAGGCTCTTGGTAGGCGGTGTCTGACGAGCCGGTTGGGGGTGTGAATTAAGGGTTGTTGAAGGTGTGAGAAAGGTTTAAGGCGTGCCAGGTCTCAGCGGTCACAACAGGGTAAATGTGCGCTCTTTCAAAGCCATTGAAGTCAGACGTTGCACTGACAGAGTAAGCGCCCATGTTGTCGAGGAGAAGCCAGTCCCCCACACGCAACTCAGGAATCCAGTAGTTGTCAATTACTTTGTCAAAGCTGTCGCAGGTTGGACCCCAGATAACAGACCGGTATCTCCGCTCGCTGCTCTCAACAACCTGTGTAGAGCACAAACATTAACATATACAATGAACATCACACTAGTTATCATATTCTACCACAATCCATTCCTAGCTCATGTCTGACATGGCATTTTACAATATTCTCAGGCCAGATGGTAAGTGACTATTATATTTTATTATATATTATTCTAACAATTCTCAGTTACTGTGCATAAAGATGATATCAGGTTGGGTCATTCATTTATAGCCTATAGTCTTAACCCAACCGTAACAGGAAAATTAATGAACCAACCGCTGGGTTAAAGTAACCCAACCAGCTATTCAGAAACAACCAACCACTGTTTTGTGTGTAGTATCCCAAGCAATTACTTCCATTATGCAACAATTCCAAAGCCAAAGTTAAGTGCTAATTTAGGAGTGTCCTCTTTAGGTGGACAGTAAGCTTGTGGAGGTCGCAGTCTGACTGTGTGCTGTCACCTACATTTAATTTTTGCTTTTCTCTAAACCACAACCACGATCTTTCCGTAATCATAACAAAGTTTGTTGCCTCACCATACCTTGGACATAATCTGGTGTTTTGCATAATCGTCCAATATTGGCTTTCTTATGTGGTGACAGGGTTGATATTTACCCTGTGAAGATATGGCTCATAGTTGGGGTGAGCAGGGTCATGGACAATGCAACTCAGGGAGCCAAACACTCCATCGTTAAGGTAGTACATAATTCTGCCAGGGCTGTTTTCCTCACCGTCTGGAAGAAATACATGCAAAATAATGAAAGTTACTAAAATGGCAACTATGCAGTATTTTTGCAAAATTGTTGAAATTATAGGAAACTTATACAAAGCAATATAAATTATGTTTTTATTATCTATGTCAACCAATTGCATCTTGGGTTCTACACGAAGTGAGAACTACTGAAGAGGATTCTTGATGAAGTTATAAACAACTAAAATACATGCAAATATAATACTGGATACACAACATATATGGCTTCAAAAGACAAATCTATACATTACCGCTATGTTCATCCATATCATCACTGACTATTCTTCTGGCAATGACGTTCGCTGCCAGTGTGAAGGCTGATTCCACGTAGTACCGGCCCGGCTCTGCAATAATCTGCACCCCACTGTCAGGCGGGAAGAATTCATCCAGTGCTCCATTAATCACTTCTGAAAACTAGGAGGGAAAACACAATGGGCATATTCAAAAGGGTTTACACCTATACCATGATATTTCGGACATTTTGTGTAAAAGTACAGTAGACTTGAGTAAAAGTACAAGTGCTCTATCAAAAAAGTGACTTGAGTAGAAGTTGAAGTACTCTTTAAGCGCCACACTTAAGTGGAAGTACTAAAATATTCAACATTTTTGTAAGTATTGCAAGTAGTTTATTTTAAAATGTACTACTCGAGTATTGAAAGTAAAACTACAAGTATTGTGTTATGTAGTTATTAAAGAAAGCAGTCAAAAGTTTGAATATGATATTTTTTATATTATTTGAAATGTTTAGCCTAAAGTAGGCCTGCACCATATTGGAAAAAACTTACATTGTTTTTTTTCCTGGCGATATGAAAAAAGATGACTACTGAGGTGATTTTGTAGGGGAGTGCACCTACATAGAAAATAAAAATGAAACCATTCTTTGTTGAACTTTAATGCTTTACAAACACCAAAGCAATAAGTACTGTGACTACTCTTCTGAAGTGATTTTGGAGAGGTACATTAGGTAGTTAAATACGCTGGTTGACTGACACCATGATACCATTGTAGCCTGTTCATATAATACTATCAATCCAGGCTAAAGTGAATGATAATAATGCATGCATATTGCTTCCTCTAAAGTTTAGGTTGTGGTCGACTAGCGGGGCCTGCTTTGGTTGTTTGATCAATTGTTCAACATTGATTGTGATTGGTGGTTGGCTGTGCATGTAGAGCCTGCATGTCATGCACTAGTAGCAACAAACTGTGTATCCAAGAACACTTCAATCAGTCTAAATTACGTTATATCAGACCCAGACTGCTGTTGTAGATTGGTGTTACGTTTCCAGCGTCACGGCTCCAAACCGTAACGTTAGTTGGGACAGATGCCTTGTTTCTTTAGGCTAACTATATTAGATTTAGCTTGGCTGATAGCAGCTTTCTGCAGTGAAAAATGGCCGGGCTGTGCACTTGCGACTTACAATGACTTACAACGATACATAACAGCTACAAGTGTATGCACTATACAGGATTTACCCTGTTATACTTTATCGACAGGAATAGATAGGTCAAACAGCAAACAGCCAGCCACAAATAGTCTATAAACAAAGCATCAGGCTGTCTTTGAGATTTCACATTAACAACGGTTAAAGTAACTCCCAAGAATACCATAATTCATCCATTCAATTTGGCCTAAGCGACGCACCCCAAGCTTCCATCCTTAACCGTTTTGCCAGCAGCGTGTTGGCATTTGAAACGAGTGCTGTGTGTCCACAGTGTGTGCAGACTGTAGTTACAGTATCGCCTGAGGCCTGTTGGAAGAGCAACAGAAGAAGAAGAAGAACTTTGCTATTAAAATGTGAAAAGGTGAAGTGAAAAACATGCAGCTGTTACTTGCATCAGTGTTGCCAAGTCCGCTTATTATAAGCGACTTTGGGCTTGTTTTTGTGTAAAGTTGATTACAAATATTGGTAGTTATCTGGGCTTGTTTCTAAAGTGTAGGTGCTTAGTTGGGCTTGTTCCCAGCTCCATAACAAGTTGTCAAGCAGATATTTTCTATGTTATTTAAACGTAGGAGTTTGTCTTGCCTGTTTCCTCTGTCCCTCCCCTTTGGCAACGAGTACTAGCCAATCAGAGGCAGCCAATGGCCAAGTGTGACTTTGCTCAAGATACAAAATCATTATACTGTCAGCTATCTAGCATCAATCAATAGATACTATCTCTCAAGGGTTAAAGACGACACAAGGGTTAACAAACAGCCATGTATATCGGTTCTTCCAGTCTCTCCACTGTTGGCTGTTCCAGTTTAACGGGAGAGAGGAGGTTAGGATGGTGACCGGCCTCTGACGAGCTGTTACCACCACCATCTTCAGCCAGAGAGGACGTTATTTCTTCAGCTTCTTCTTGCATTGTCACCCCAGCAGGAGGTCGTGCTATTAACGTCATCGCTACACAATTTCTTAGTAAAACCAAAATGAATTAAACTGCCTTGTTTTCTTTTTGCCATGGCTATACGATGCTAAATGCAGAATGGATTTCAAAGACTTTGCGCGCCGATTAATGGCTTCCAACGTTTATATTTGTTCTATGAATCTTTGAGTTAACATGCACTAAACAGGAGTTGACTTTGCACCGCAGCGCCGCCACGACTTGATGCTCGTGACAAGAATAGCATGTATAGTATAGTATATAGCATGTATAGTTATGTTTATTCAAGTGAATTAGGTTTAAATCGCCGTGCTGCAACAAGTGTGCAATTTTATATACTAATTACCAACAATGATGACATTACACAAAACTGAAATTGCACATCAAAATGACACATCCCCCCCAAAAAACAAATTTCACAAATCACGTTTTCAGGGGAGCCCATGTCTTATTAAGGGGAGCGTTTCCAACATTGGATCGCATGTTGTCATGCTTGCTTAAAGTAAAGAATGATCCTTGAGAGAAATCAGACCACCACTAATGATGAATTGGATGTAGATCCATTCGGACCTAGAGGTTTTCTGAGATATGTTGGTTGACACAATCTCACAAAGAAATCCTCACATCTTAATGCGTGAAAGTGGCTGGTGGTCCAGTCTCTTAAAGGGTTCATTGATAACTTAAATGATCCCTGAGGGAAAACAGGACACCTATCAGGAAAATAGTTGTAGTAATCATTTGATGGTAGAAAGATCCAGCTTCTGAAACTGAAAGCGATGGTAGTACAACTGCAAACTTGACAAGCCCATCCTATAATATATTTTTTTCTGTAGTGTTACTTAATAACACCTTACAAGCTTTTTGTGCATCAGCCTTAAAATGATACAAGCTTAAGTTACCGGCTAACGCTAGTGGTAGCGAGCTTGGTTGGTATAATGCTGAGCAAGACATATTTAGGTGAACATCATGCTGTATTAAACAGTCCCTTCAAGATTTTGCGATGTCGCAATCGCAACAATTCACGCAAATTTAACCAATCACCGTGAATTTGGTGCGACTCGCAATTTCGACCAATCACCGCAACTTTTCTGCAAATGTGACCAGTAACCGGAGTTTCCCGCGACTTCAACCTATCCCAGCAGTCCCACGTGCCAGACTTTGAGTCAGTATGTGACTCTGAGAGCCACTGACCAAGCAGGAGTGAGAACGGGTTGACGTAACACATGTATGCCACCAAATTCATTTCCTTGTTTCTAATGTGAAGACGAGACGTGCGTGACTCGAACAGCTCACATTTACCTAAAAAAACTCAGTCCAGAGTAGTTTTATTCTCCCCGAAACAAGTTCCATTTTATTTTCAATGTCTCATCGCAACTTTTATCGAAATTTTTTACAAAAGCTCCTGTCATTCAGTCTTGTCACAGCTACGCAGATGACACCCAACTAATTATCTCCTTTCCTGAGTCTGAAACTCAAGTAGCAGCACGTATCTCGGCCTGTCTGACTGACATCTCATCTTGGATGTCCGCACACCATCTGAAACTCAACCTTGACAAGACTGAGCTCCTTTTCCTTCCAGGGAAAGTCTCTCCTACCCAAGACCTGACTATAACAATTGACAACTCTGTGGTAGTCCCCACCCAGACTGCTAGAAACCTGGGTGTGACACTTGAAGACCAACTCTCTTTCACTGCTAACATTGCTGCAACCATCTGATCATGTAGATACATGCTGCATAACATCAGAAGGATACGTCCCCTTCTAACGCAGAAGGCGGCTCAGGTTCTGGTTCAGGCTCTAGTCATCTCACGTCTAGACTTCTGCAACTTCCTCCTGATTGGCCTGCCTGCATGTGCCATCCGACCCCTGCAGCTCATTCAGAACGCAGAAGCTCGACTTGTCTTCAACCTCCCCAAGTTCTCTCACACTACACCTCTCCTCCGCTCTCTTCACTGGTTACCAGTTGCTGCCCACATCCGCTTCAAGACACTAGTACTTACATACAGGGCCACGAACGGATCAGCCCCAGCTTACATCCAGGACATGGTCAAACCATATACCCCAACCCGCCCACTTCGCTCTGCATCAGCCAAACTGCTTGCTGCCCCCTCACAGCGAGGGAGAACTAATCACTCAACGAAATCCCGACTGTTCACTGTCCTGGCTCCCAAATGGTGGAACAAGCTCCCCACTGACATCAGGATGGCCGAAAGCCTACACATCTTCCGCCGAAGGCTAAAAACACATCTCTTCCGACTACACCTTGGATAATAAAAGAAAAAAAAACTTTGAACCTGCACTTTCATATATCTCTTTGTAGCTTTGCTTATTTAAAGCTAATGTACTTGCACTTACTACTTGTTGTCTGGAGTTTGAATTTTTGTTTTTAAATCCATTGATAGTCTTCTACATAGTCCTTACGGGAAAACAGGAAAAGGATTTTTTTTATATGTAGTAAGTAGTTCTGCGTCATTCTGTACATTCTTTCTTTTTTTGTCATTTGTTTGACCTGGATAATTGAGGTGTAGACCATGAACAAGCACTAGCATTGTATATTTTTTCCATTTTACCTCTTCAAATTTCTCTTGAAACTCCCCAATCGCAGAAAATCCTCCACCAATATCCAAGACTCTCATCTGGACTCCCAGCAAATCCTGAAAAAGATATCAAGCAGTCATATCAACAATCAAAATGTGAAACTGTTAGCAGCAGCCAGTGGTGGAAGAAGAACATCTTTTTATTTTATTTTTATTTTTTTTTATTAAGTGCTAATACCACACTGTGAAAAAAGTTCACTAGAAGTTTTGCTTTCAAAAGCTTACTCAAGTAAAAGTATTATCAGCAACATTTACTTAAAGTTTGCAGTACAATTTGCAGTTTTGCAGTATAATTTTCCCTGTCACTGTTTTACTGTTATTCATGATATTTTAAGATTCATATTATTACTGTAATATGGATACATTTTATTCCTATAGATGTTTAATGTATTGCAACACAAATGCAAACGTTACAACACAAATACAAAAGCCACAACACAAATACAAAAGCCACAACACAAATACAAAAGCCACAACACAAATACAAAAGCCACAACACGAATACAAAAGCCACAACACAAATACAAAAGACACAACACAAATACAAAAGCCACAACACAAATACAAAAGACACAACACGAATACAAAAGACACAACACAAATACAAAAGACACAACACGAATACAAAAGACACAACATGAATGCAAAAGCCACAACACGAATACAAAAGCCACAACATGAATATAAAAGACACAACACAAATACAAAAGCCACAACATGAATGCAAAAGCCACAACACAAATACAAAAGCCACAACACAAATACAAAAGACACAACATGAATACAAAAGCCACAACAGAAATACAAAAGACACAACACGAATACAAAAGACACAACACAAATACAAAAGACACAACATACAAAAGACACAACACAAATACAAAAGACACAACACAAATACAAAAGACACAACACGAATACAAAAGACACAACATAAATACAAAAGCCACAACACAAATACAAAAGCCTCAACAAGAATACAATAGCTACAACACAGTAAGGGTTTCGAATGATATTTGAATGCCACATGTCACACTGTGTCGGAGTCATTCTTCACCTCCTAGCTGCTTAAGCAGGAGGTGAATACGGGCAGCCATCCAATTATAATGACCTCATCCACATTGTCAAAATCATTTAAATATTTAGCCATGTCATTGAAAATCTTTTAGATAATAACATAAACCTATAATTTCTGTAACCTACTCCAAAATAAGAACTACCAGAACGCCTTACACCCAACTCGCTTTCCACACTCCACACTGCTGTCTTCGGACAAAAAGTTACCATCGATGTTGTTTTTAGACACTTGTCAGACAGCCTGTCAGTGGCACAAAAAAATTGTGGGTGCACAATTGCCCCCCAGCTGCAATTAGGTTACCTTGCAGCTCGGTTCGCGCGGGAACCGTCACTGCGATCTTGCTCAATCCTGGGCCTATTTCAAAGACTTCTGGTCACATCAGTCTATTAGACACAAATGCATGGGGAAATGGGGTCCAGGTGGAAAAAAAACTAAATTACCCTTTAAGACCTCAGTGATCGATCTTTTGAGTCTGTAGCACCGAGACTTTGGAAAGCTCTGCCTCCACCTTTACGGTCTGCTATTTCTGTGGACTCTTTTAAAATCAGATAGAGACCTACCTTTTAAGACAGGAATTCGGTTTACCTGTCTGCACTTAATTTTTTTATTTCTTATTATTAATTTTAATAGTGTATTGCGATTTTAATATGTTTTATCTTGTATGTTTTTATGCAAAGCACTGTGATTTTTATATGTAATAAGCACTCTATTAATTTTACTTACTGGTTTGCAACACAACTGCAAACAGATACATTAACTGACCAAAAAAATTAAATAAAATTGTTCTATTGCTAAGACGATGACTTACCGCTATGTCAAAGACATGTCTGGCATCTCCAATGGCCTGTTTGAACGTCGAACCTTCAGTGCAACCGCAGCCTACATGAAAGCTGACCCCTATGACGTCTAAGCCCAGCTCTCCAGCACGTTCCAGCAGCTTCCCGACTGACACCAGTCTGGCTCCGAACTTTGAACTGAGTTTTAGCAGCGACTTGGAGTCATCCACTGCGATGCGGAGTACCAGTCTGGAAATTGATTTGAAAGACTTATGCAAGACAAGAATATACTGTTCACTCAACGTAGAAGCAACAGTATCATTAGTTGTTCACTTACTTGGCTTTGGCGTGACAACGAGACATTTTAAGGAGTTCATCCTCACTATCAAAAGTCATCATATCTACTCCATGAGCACAGGCATATTTGATGTGCGACAGTGGTTTGGTTGTATGTGCGTAAATTATTTTATCAGGTGTCGCTCCGAGGGACAAGGCCATCTGGATCTCAGCCTGTGTTTAACCAAAACATGTTTCAAATGAGCACGCTGAGAAGGAAACAACCTTTCTCAATAACAAAGAAAACGGAGAGCTAGATTATCTTTGAAATAGTTCGTCAGTACCTTGCTGGCACAGTCGAAACCTGTGTCCAGAGCACTCATCAGCCTCAAAACTGCTGCTGTGTTGTTGCACTTCACTGCATAGAAAGGCTTGACTCGAGGCAAGTTAGTAAGCCATCTGAGGTGCCTCTTATACACGCTATCTAGATTTGCCACGTAGAATGGCTCTTCATTGTCCTAGTAGAGCAAAGTTAACATTTCATTTTGAAATCTATCTTGCAATATTTTCACACAATTACACAGAGATTCATAGTTCGGAAAGTGACATGATGTCTCTGATACTCACCATAGAACCAAGCTCTTTTATTTTATTGTCTATGACATCTTTGACGGTCCTTCCATTCTCTAAAATGTCAATGTCACAATTCTCAGGGGACGAAACATGCATGACTGATTCCTTTGTATCTACTGTTCCTGCAAGGCGTGACAAGCAGCAAAAGACAAACGCATAAAATTAATACGTATTGTAAAAGGCTGGATCACAATAAAAAAATCAGCCTTGTCCTTCTTTGTTTATAGCCATTTGTCTACATTATGCCATGCTAATTGTAGTGAAAAACCCAAACTGTAGGCACATAGGCATATTTGTCTCACAAAGTACATCACACTAAAAATCACCCAGTTTTTTTATCTTACCACGGTCCATGCTCCTCGATTAGTCGCAACCCTGAAAATTTCAAAATACTGTAAGAGTTATCGCAGCAGTCATATGAAACAAATATATGGACGTAAGTATGACAGTAGGTACTGACACACACGTCCAACTAACATCCATGAGAACAAGCTGACTTTATTCAGTCAGTCCTGGCTTTACCCCGCCCACTATATCAACACCAACGAAGAATATATTAACCTTGAAATACATTTCCGTACCATATTTAAAGGTCTCTATAATCATTTTACTAAGACACACAGATAAGGCATTATGCAATCTGCCAGAGGAGGAAAAGCTGTTTATTCTGGTTGTTGCAGCATGCAAGTGGTTATTGGGGAAACAATGACATCAGCCTGCCCTGTCATAGTCAGGGGAACATTACTCACTCAATCCTCTTTGTTTTAAAACACTGTACATCTCTTTTATTTTTTTAAATATTATATTTTTTAGAATTCCATGGTGGTTTTCTTGGCATGCTGGTTCACTCTTTACTTACTTAAAAGCCTATTTATGAAACTGAAAGTAGTTATTTAGTTGTTGACTGTGTGAGACCCCACAGCACCCTCAGTACAGAAAAAGATTGTCAGATGAGGACTCCATAAAGACACCAGAGATTGGTAAGTAAAGTGAAAGACACGACATGTTGCAACTAGTTCTAGGTATCGTTCAAAAAATGTCGGTACCAATACCGTGACTTCGATACCTGTTCCTAAACCATACTTTTTTCGATACCTGTTTCATGAAACCGAAAAGAAATTACATTACACATTATGGCACAAATCTTTTTATGTATTTTTAAGCTCCTACTACGAGCCCCATCTCTGTGTGTAATGTAGAGTTTTTCCTGCGTGTCTCTGTGACGTCAAGGTCAAGGTAAACTTTATTATCCCCAAGTAGGAAATTCATGTGGTCACCATTACACGCTCCATTGTTATACAGCCTACTGCATAACATTAAAAACATAAATACAAAACATTAAAAGAGAGAAAAACAAGGACAAGACAGACAAAGCAGTAAGAACACTGAAGAAACATGACAAGCATGTATGCATAAGTAAAATAGTTGAGTGCTGATATATGTACAGTATGCTCGTTTAAAATGCCTAAGAGTTTTTAAGTGTATGTGCAGTCTGCTGTAGGCACAAAAGACTTCCTGTACTTTGTAGTCCTAATTTTCCTTTGCAGGAGTCTGCCACTGGACCTGTTGCTGCTATGAAATTCTGATGAAGAGGGTGGGTTGAATCATTTAGAATTAGTTTGGTCTTTTGTTAAACTAAGGTCATTTTACAATTGAGCTACAGATACCTGATCAACTCGTATGATCTTACTGGCTGTTTTGACTATTCGTTGCACTTTCTTCTGGTCCTTGATATACATTACGTTACCAAAAGGCACAAATAAGGCCAAATGATAAGACACTCTGCAAGAGAGCTTTGTAAAACATCTGAAGAATACAGCTGTCTATTCTAAAATGATTGAGTTTCCTTAGAAAAAACATCTTCTTCTGCAACTTTTTGGACTTATTTTGTCAGTTTATTGTCTATTTCAACACCCAAATATGTGTATGTTGTGACCCGCTCTACCACTACACCATTTATATTTGAGGGTGGAACTATAATTCCCTTTTTATTAAAATCTATGGTCATCTCCTTTGTTTTCTTTGCATTAACCACAAGGAAATTATATGTACACCATTTAATAAAACCCTGCACCTCCCTCTCAAAATCCTCTAGGGATGCAGTATTAGACTTTACAAAACCCACTAATGCTGTATCATCAGCGTATTTAAAATAAGTGTGGTCTGAGGAGGTTGCTTGGCAGTTATTGGTGTATAAAGTGTATAGAATAGGGGACAGAATGCACCCTTGTGGTGCCCCTGTGTTTATGGCTTTTAACAATGAGACACATGAGTTGAATTAGACTTGTTGACTGCGGTTTGTCAAAAAGTCAAAAATCCACAAAACTAATCCTGGGTTAACCCCGAGGTGTACCAATTTTTTACCATCAGGTGGGGTTGGATTGTGTTGAAGGCACTGCTGTCTATGAACACAATCTTGACAAGACTCTTTGCCTGTTCAAGGTGCTCATATATGTTGTTTGTCAGGGTCAGCAGTGTGTCTTCAATCCCTCTCTCTGCACGATATGCAAATTGTTTGGGTCTAAGGATGGTGTGACCTCACATAAAAGCTGTTTCAGAATTATTTTTTCAAAACATTTCATTGCTGTAGATGTTAAGACAACAGGGCGCAGGTCATTAAGTTCCCTAGGTTTATTGTTTTGGGGTACGGGCACGATCAGAGATTTTTTCCATAGACAAGGAACTACACCAGTGTCTATTGACAGCTGGAACAGCCTTTGAAAGGGCTGTGCCAACTGATCTGCACACACCCTTAATGTCCTGCTGCTAACACCATCAGGCCCACTAGCTTTACGGGGATTCACATGTCTAAAGTAAGACTTAACATCGTCTATAGAAATGACAATGTCCCCACACTTCATACTACTGATTTCTTCATAAATCAATTCCTGTTCAGCTGTAAAATCATGAGTTTCAAATCTACAATAAAAATCATTCAAATTATTGACCATTTCATGTTCGTTTTCCACTGTCATGAGATGTTTCTTAGGCTTGTATCCTGTGATTGCCTGAACCCCCTGCCAGCTCTTAACCGCCACCTTTCTGACTTTCTCACGCCTGGACACATAGGCGGGCATCAGTTTGATCATGTTGTGATCCAAGTTCCCTAAACCGGGCAGTGCTTTAGAGTAGAAGTCTATTTGGTTGGTGCCTAAAAAGTATCAAATTCATTCATTCATCATATTACCTTGGAACGAGTTTTTATAGTTCATTAAATATATATACATGACAATATGCCTCTCAGCTTTGTCTTAAGGACTTGTTTGCTCACTGACAGGATGCACCCCCCCCCCCAGCCAGCCTAAGCCAACTAAGCAACTCCAGCGCCGGAGAAGCATTTAAGAGTGACTAGACAGATAGAACTAGACTAGAGAGATTACAGATTGGTATAGCACAATATTTAAGAGCCAAGGGCTTATATGGGCAAAAACAATCATCGCATCAACCAATGAGTTCAAAAAAAGTTATTGGGTTGTGGTCTGTATAGACCAGAGGAACACTACCTTAGCCAACATAGACTTTAAAATGTTGGCAACATTTGCTCTCTAAAGATGTCATTTAACTTTAGAAACCTCCCCACTTCAACCTGTCACCCAATCTCACCTCAGGCTACGATCATAGGAGCAAATTTATTAAAATAGGAAGAACAGGAGGATCTGCCAAAGAAAACAACTTGGGAACGGTGAGAGCTTTAACAGTTTGCACCTTCTGACCCAAAATAATCTACCCAAAATATAACTCCACCCTGTCTCATCACCACACATCTGTAACCTTTTGTTTGACAAAAATGGAAACTGCATAGTATGCCTTTAATAGTAAAGGTATGTCGTTGTAAAACTTAAATGTTTCTTGTAACAGACTAATTGCAATTGTGGCTAAAGTAGTGTTTGCTGTTCATAAACGTAACCAGGCATGATATTTATCTGATTATAGTTAAAGTTAATTAAAGTGCCGATTGTTTCTGATGGAATATGTTTGGTAGACCTATGTCTCTTATCCTCGTTTAGGCTATATTTGGAAAACGGACTGTAGCCTATAAATAAAATGATTTACAACTGGTTTATATATAAAGTAAAGAAAGTATCTCTCATGCAATTATCCTTATGACTCTACATTATTTTACTTCCTCTGTGTGTACCAAAATCCAGTCATTTTTACCAGTTGAAATATGTAGTAACATGTAGTTTTGCACTTGCCAAAAAGTGATTGCACCTTTTACCTGGAGGACATTATACAACATCTGAAAACCTCCTCCTGTTGCCTTGACATTCTACCAACAGGCCTTTTCAAAAATGTTTTGAATTGTTTAGATACAGATTGTAAACACATCTCTTCTTTCAGGTATCTTCCCACAAGACCTGAAAACTGCAGTCATCAAGCCACTCTTAAAAAAAAATCTAGACACGTCACTAATGAGCAACTTTAGGCCGATATCAAACCTTCCATTTTTAAGTAAAATCATTGAAAAAACGGTTTCTAAACAACTCAACCTTTTCTTGTCACTAAACAACAATTTTGATGCCTTCCAGTCGGGTTTTCGACCACATCACAGCACTGAGACAGCTCTTGTTAAAGTCTTTAATGACCTCCACTTAAACACAGATAGTGGCAAAATTTCAGTCTTAATATTACTTGATCTCAGTGCTGCATTTGATATGGTCGACCATGACATATTACTAGACCGATTGGAAAACTGGGTTGGTCTTTCTGGCTCAGTACTAAAGTGGTTTGAATCATATTTAAAGAATAGGGACTACTTTGTGTCTATAGGGAATTATACATCTGAGCATACAAATATGACGTGCGGAGTTCCCCAAGGCTCAGTTCTGGGGCCTCTCCTGTTTAACATCTACATGCTTCCACTGGCTCAAATTATGGAAAACAATAAAATAAGTTACCATAGTAATGCGGATGACACACAAATTTATATAACCTTATTGCCAGGGGACTATAGTCCAATACAACAACCGACTAAGTGCATTGAACAAATTAACGACTGGATGTGCCAGAATTTTCTTAAATTAAATGACGAAAAAACTGAGGTGGTTGTTTTTGGAGCAAAAGAGGAACGATTGAAAGTCAGCACTCAGCTTCAAACGACAATGTTAAAAACAACAGACAAAGCATCTTGGTGTAGTCATGGACTCAGACCTGAATTTTAACAGTCACATTAAGACAATTACAAAATCAGCCTTATTACCACCTTAAAAATATATCAAGGGTTAAAGGACTTATGTCCCAGCAGGATTTGGAAAAACTTGTCCATGCTTTTATCTTCAATAGACTTGACTACTGTAACGGTGTCTTTACAGGTCTCCCTAAAAAATCAATCAGACAGCTGCAGCTGATTCAGAACGCTGCTACTCGAGTCCTCACTAATGGTGTGGACACACCGAGCCGATTATCGGCCGTTGGACAGTCTGGCGAGGTCAGTGACTCGCATCTGTTTTGTGTGTCCCATGCCGTCGTCAGTCTGGGGGTCTGTTGGCGTTCATTTTGGCCGACCTGACATGTTCAGTCGGCAGCAGGGCAGTAGGGACTCACCCGGAAATTGTAAGCGGAATGGGGTGACTAGAGTCTATCAAAAATCTTTTAAACTGACCTTTGTTGAGCTGAAATGAAGACAGATTCAGCAACTGCATGGCCTATTTCTTGCTTAAAATGTTTTCAGAAACATGTTTCAGTGAACTATTTTAGTACAATAGGAGATCGTATTCTGAACGGCCGCCATGACAGTCTGGCTTTGAATTTCTGGAGAAAACAAACCCATGTGACTCGTTCGTCCAATCAGCCACCGGTTTTCATTTCTTGGGCAACAATACAGATTAGCGCCGCCTGCTGTTATAGAGATGTATTACGTCTCGTCTTTTTGGTCTGTTCTGTGGCAGTTTTTGGACCAACACGGGGAGACTGATCATTTTGACTGGCTTTTCTGTCAACGGTCGGCCGTCGGCCTTGTGTGTTCACACCTTAAGACCAAGGAAGTGGATCACATCACTCCATCACCTCTCAGGTGGTCTGGGACAGGTCTACTTGTTGTCCCCAGAGTCAGAACTAAACGGGGAAGCAGCGTTCAGTTTGAACTGCAGGTCCGCAGCAACTCTCAGTTCTTTTAAATCAAAGCTAAAGACCTTTCTTTTTGATGTTGCCTTTCTTTAAATAACTCTTCATTTGTTATATTTCTCCAACGCGGGTGTGACATAGATTAGAACTCAAAAAACGCGGGTGTGACAATAGATTATCCATACAAGGACCACATCTGTGAACTGGTCAGATTTAGTCTGTGAACTAGCTCAATAAGAAAGACAACGTCTCTGAACTTGTCAGATATTTCTGTGAATTTATCAAGAGACAGACTGTGAACTGTCCCGGATTTAGCAAGGTTTACCGAGATTAAATTAAGCTTTGTAATGCTACATCGTAGGGAAAAATAGAACTACTAACGAAAACACCAAGTAACCGGAGCCAAAAGGACCTCTGGTCGGAAATTTCTTTTTATTTATTTATTTTTTTTAAATCATTTTAACCTGCTCTTTAATGTTGTAATTTGTTTTTTAATTGTTTTCTAACTGCTCTTTAATGTTTTATGTAAAGCACTTTGAATTGCCCTGTTGCTGAAATGTGCTATACAAATAAAGCTGCTTTGCCTACCTTATTACTGAAAGGTTCTTTCTGCCTAAAAATAATAATAATAATATAATAACAACTTGTATTTATATAGCGCCTTTCATGAAACCCAAAGACACTTTACAGAATTACTGTGGCTAAGCTAAGGAAGATTGAAGGCTGTGGTGAACAGGTGGTGTTTCAGGAGTTTTTTTTAAATGTGTCCAGGGATGTAGCATTGCAGATATCTGCAGGGAGGGTGTTCCAGAGGGGATGTGACTGCAACACTAAAGGCTGCAGGGTAAATCCAGACAGCTAGCTAGACTATCTGTCCAATCTGAGTTTTCTGTCGCACGACTAAAACTACTTTTGAGCGTGCACGTTCCACCAAAACAAGTTCCTTCCCAAGGCGATTTTGCAGCGGCACCTTTGCTTTTCCCGGTGCTTAGCACCGCCCAAGACGATTGTGATAGGATACAAGAAATGCCAATAAACCAGAGCACGTTTTTCTCCCATCCAGGAATGCTATTTGGACTAGCCAGACCCTCCTCTTCAGCGCCGCAGTGGAGATAAGTCAGGCAAAGCGAGACTAGACGAGGCCAAACACCTGGGCAACCTGAGCTTCAACATCTGGAACGAGATGAAGGAGATGCTCTCCTACACTCCTCTGATTCTGGATCTTAACACTGCTTATCCAGAACTTATCCTGTCTCACAGGGATTTTGAATGTGAAGACAATACAGGCTGGTTTGTTAGTGTGACAATGTAACCGTTGTAAATAGGTTCCTATTTAATAAATCCTTGCATAAATGGGGACAGTGCCGACTGCTGGCTTTAATGTCACATTGCAGCACAGTGCTATCGAATTATGGGTAATCCACAGTAGAGCTTCTGATCAAAACTGCGGTAAATCGGATGTTAAACAGTGAGGTATTATCAGGCAAAATGTATTAAAGCCGCCACAAATTGATTTATTCTGTTGTATTTTTGTGATGTTATTAGGTGTTTATTTGGTGTCGATTGAGCCGTTCATTTCAGGCTAAAAGCTAAATGCTAAATCTAGCAAATTTTGCACCGCTTCTGATGCTCTTCCATGCTGAATGATTTATTGTGTGTTGTCTCTGTCCATGCTGTCAAGATACTGTTAAGAATCTCTAAAAGACGTGTTTGTTTGATTTCTGAGGAGGAAGAAGAGGCTGGGGTCGAACTGAAAGTTAAGCAAAAGGTTTAATGAACAACATGATGAAAACGACATGACAAAAACAATCAAACATAAAACATGAAAGACTGCAGCTGACAGCGGACTGAAATGACATGCCTCCTCTTCAGGAATTACATCAATCAGTCCTGAAACATGACAAAACAAATAAACTGTAAAACAGCGGTCTGACAAACTGCTTCCCCTATCGGGTCACAGTTGCAGCCATGCGACATGACAAAACAATACACTGTAAACAGCGGACTACAGAACCTTTTTCCCTTGTCGGGTCCCAGGCTTGCAGTCCTGAAATCATCTCTGTTTCCGAATTATATTCCTGTCTCTCAGGTTAAGGACACACCTCTGAATTTCCGGTTTACTCCAGGTCACAGACAAAGGTCGTTTAACATGGTAGTGCTGATTCTATTCAAGTTTACAGAGTTTGCATTTCCTTTGTTCTAATCAAGTCTGGCCCCGCAGGGAGTGGCTCCCCAAAAGGCAGAAGCAACAGTTAAATTTTCTGTGAGGCCAATGAGTCTTCTACAGCATCTACTTTCATGCTAAATAACAGACATGACCTAATCAATTCTTTAGAAGCTTGAGTAGATGTGAGCCAGACCAATGCTGATTAGGCTTAATCAATATTGAAACATTCCTTCACTCAGTCACACAACAGTTTACATTTTTAAGTTACATTTTTTACCTAAAAGTATATTGTACTAAAACATAAGCATGGTTTGCAGCATGGCATGGCACAGAAACTCTACAGTGGATGATTATAAAACAAAAATTCACAAATGTTATTTTAAACTGGAAGAAAAGTATCCTATGGTGGCTAGCAGGTGCAGAGATATTAATTCACGTTACAAAATATTCATAAGAGTATTGCGCTGTTGTCAAACAGAAGTGTTGCCAGATCATTAACGGTTGTTGAAGGTTTGAGAAAAGTTTAAGGCGTGCCAGGTCTCAGCGGTCACAACAGGGTAAATGTGCGCTCTTTTAAAGCCATTGAAGTCAGACGTTGCACTGACAGAGTAAGCGCCCATGTTGTCGAGGAGAAGCCAGTCCCCCACACGCAACTCAGGAATCCAGTAGTTGTCAATTACTTTGTCAGAGCTGCTGCAGGTTGGACCCCAGATAACAGACCGGTATCTCCGCTCGCTGCTCTCAACAACCTGTGTAGAGCACAAACATTAACATATACAATGAACATCACACTAGTTATCATATTCTACCAGAACCTATTTTTCTCTCTCTTGCCTGTTTTGGATTATGGGGATGGGATTTACAGGTATGCTGCGTCTCTAGCGTTAAAACCCCTAAATAGAATCGTCCAATATTGGCTTTTTTATGTGGTGACAGGGTTGATATTTACCCTGTGAAGATATGGCTCATAGTTGGAGTGAGCAGGGTCAAAGACAATGCATCTCAGGGAGCCAAACACTCCATCGTTAAGGTAGTACATCATTCTGCCAGGGCTGTTTTCCTCACCGTCTGGAAGAAATACATGCAAAATAATGAAAGTTATTAAAATGGCAAATACGCAGTATTTTTGCAAAAATGTTGAAATCATAGGAAACTTATACAAAGCAATACAAATTATGTTTTTTATCTATGTGAACCAATTGCATCTTGGGTTCTTCACAAAGTGAGTTACTACAACGCTGCAAGTCAGGATTGTGCTCCCTCAGAGGCTGAATGGCTCTCTACTGAAGATGATTCTTGTTGAAATTATAAAAAATAAAAATACATGCAAATATAATACTGGATACACAACATATATGGCTTCAAAAGACAAATCTATACCTTACCGCTATGTTCATACATATCATCACTGACTACTCTTTTGGCAATGACGTTCGCTGCCAGTGTGAAGGCTGATTCCACGTAGTACCGGCCCGGCTCTGCAATAATCTGCACCCCACTGTCAGGCGGGAAGAATTCATCCAGTGCTCCATTAATCACTTCTGAAAACTAGGAGGGAAAAACACAATGGGTTGATAGCATATTACACAGGGTTTACACCTACACCTTGATATTTAAGACATTTTGCAAACTCTTTAAAGGTGCTCTAAGTTGGGTGATGCCACTTCTTGTTGACGTCCGAATTATTGTCAAACAAAATGGAAGCTAGCCCACCCCTCCCTCCTCCTCATCCCTCCCTTTTCTGCGCACTAACCCGCCAACCCCCACCCCCAAATCCTTCTTATCAGTTATTGGCTGGAAGACTGTTTGTTATGTTTGTTGGTGCACGTTGGCACAGTTTGTTTTTGTTGCCGTTTGTGGAGCCTGGGCTGTCTACAGAGACCGCGTTTTTTACAGTGTGTGCAGGGGACAGGCAGCTAGAAGCTAGTGTGGAGATGTTTGCTGTATGTGACCAAACATGTTGTAGCCTAAAAAACGCTTAGAGCACCTTTAATACAAAGAGACTAACAGTAATCAGTATCACTCATTCAGGGTTTTTCCTGCATAGAGAAAGTGTTGGTGCCCCCCAAACTGTTTTTTTAGCCAACGCCAAAGGAAAATGAGCAGCCAGCCTCCCTCTCATCCACATATCATCTCATATTTTATACGTGCAGCTGGCGATGATAAGGCAGCTAAGCTGCATTGTTTTTACTGGACCTGAACCTAACGGGGCAGGTCCGTATCCGTACCCACCCCAATGAGGCATATTTTCAGTTGTTATTGAACTTTATTTTTTGAGGAACTATATAGGCCAACTTTGATCTTGACATATAGGCTAAGCATTATGTAGCACATAACAATAAACCCACTATTAATTACTTTCTCTTAATGCAGTGTAACTACTTCAGCATGTAAATAATGCACCTCAAATACAAACATGGGCGAGGGCGTTCAGCACTCGCAATCGAATCAACAGACACGTGCAATTCAGCTCGCAGGTGGAGAACACAAACAATGAAAATCACCAGTTAACTTAATTTAAATTAACAAGACCAGGCTTAAATGAACTGATAACATAAGTTATATGACATACAGTTCTCAAGGACATACACACACAATCTCAACTGGCTAGTTATCCTTGTGTGTCTGCGCTATTCTCTTACATGCACTCTAACAATGCAGCCCTATTTCTGACACCGTGGGGGGCAGAAATGTTACCGTGGGGGGCCGCCACGGTCAAATCAACATAGAGGAAACACTGAGTTATTCAGGCTACTGAAGAATACCATAATTCCTCCGTTCAATTAGCCCTAAGCGATGTACCCCAAGCTTCCATCCCTAACCGTTGTGCCAGCAGCGTTTTGGCATTTGAACAAAGTGCTGTGTGTCCACAGTGTGTGCAGATTGTAGTTACAGTATCGCCTGAGGCCTTTTGGAGGAGCAACACTTAGGTTTTATTTTGTGATTTCCCTGCAGGGAAACTGTCTTAAACATCTTTTTACTCTGCAAACAAAAGTGCAGTGGGAGTTGCACCTGGAATTGCCTCCAACCTGAAAATAAACAAGAAGAACTTTGCTATTAAAATGTGAAAAGGTGAAGTGAAAAACTTGCAGCTGTTACTTGCATCTATTCTGAATAAAAACAAAGGATGCAGCCAATGGCCAAGAGTGACTTTGCTCAAGATGCAAAGGCATTATACTGTCAGCTATCTAGCATCAATCAATAGATAATCTCTCTCATGGGTTAAAGACGACACAAGGGTTAACAAACAGCCATGTATATAGGCTCATCGAGTCTCTCCACTGCTGGCTGTTCCAATTTAACTAATTAATTAAACTGCCTTGTTTTCTTTTTGCCATGGCTATACGATGCTAACTGCAGAATGGATTTCAGAGACTTTGCGCGCCGATTATTGGCCTCCAACGTTTATATATTTTTTCTATGAATCTATGAGTTAACATGTACTAAACATGAATTGACTTTGCACTGCTGTGCCGCCACACCTTGTTGCATGTGACAAGAACAGCATGTATAATATAGTAGATAGTATGATATATAGTATAGTCATCTCTATTCAAGTGAATTAAGTTTAAATCACCATCATGCATGAATGAATAATATTTTTGCAATTTTACACATAATTCGCAATGATCACATTACACAAAACTGAAATTGACACACTGTTAATATTTGTAGAGATCCCCCCCCCCCCAACAAATTTCACAAATCATTTTATTTTCAATGTCATCACAACTTTAATCGCAATTCTTTACAAAAGCTCCCCCAAAATCAGGCATTTAAAAAAAAAAAAGGCAGCGAAATCTTCAAGGGACTGATTAAAGAAGCTTTGAAACTAGCGATTGAGACCATACACACGTTATGAAAATTCACCTAAAATGTCCTTAAGCATTGTACACAATTACACAATTGTACTATGCATTTAAAAATCTAGTGATAGGGCGCCTGGGTAGCTCTCCTGGTAGAGCGCGCGCCCATATATAGAGGATCACTCCTCAACACAGCGGCCGCGGGTTTGCCTCAACCTGTCCCTTTGCTGCATGTCATTACCCTTCTCTCTCCCCTTATATGTCTTCATCTGTCCTATCAAAAATAAAGGCCTAAAATGCCAAAAAATATTATTTAAATAAATGTTGTTTTTAAATCCATTGTTAGTCTTCTACATAGTCCCTTATTATTGTACAAATGAGCTACAACAGTAATAGCAGTTACCCTAAGTCTATATTCCATTTAAAAATAGATATTTTTAATTCAAAATTCAAAATTACATGGGGGTGGACCCCCAGACACCCCACTTAATATGTTTCACCCCAAAGGCCCATTCTGTACCAGGAAAACCCCTGCTCATTAGAGGCCACAAAGGTAAGGTTTCTGCATGTGTTTCTATGAAATATGAGCCATGTATTGGAGAGCCTGGAACAGTGTTCGAACTGCGTGCGCTTGCGACTTACAATGACTTGCAAAGATACATAACAGCTACAAGTGTATGCACTATAAAGGATTTACCTTATTATACTTTATCGACAGGAATTGATAGGTCAAACAGCAAACAGCCAGCCACAAATAATCTATAAGCATCAGGCTGTCTTTGAGATTTCACATGAACAACGGTTTAAATTGAGTAGGATAGCTAAGCTTGTTATTGTAAGTGCAATGATAAGTTTAAGTCCAATAAGTACTTTATCAAACCGTATGAATGTGTGTCCCAGGCCAGGATAGGAAATTAACTAACAATGTCAAGATCAACAAGCCACTGACACATATGTTCAAATTAAATTAAATTAAATCCACCAGCCATTTTCATATTATAACAACATTTGCAGCATCCTGAGCCTTTTTGGTTACTAGGAAAATAGGAATAGTTTTATTCTCCCTGAAACAAGTTTCCTTTTATTTTTAAAGTATACAACAACAAAAAATCACAAATTTTCAATGTCTCATCGCATTTTGGGCCGCAACAAACTAAAAGAAAGGCCACGAAATCCTGGAGGGACTGATTAAAGAAGCTTTGAAACTAACTTCACCTAAAATGTCCTTATAGGCATTTTACCCAGTTGTACTATGCATTTAAAAATCTATTGATAGGGCACCTGGGTGGCTCTCCTGGTAGAGCCTATATACAGACACAGTGGCCGCAGATTTGTCTCAAACCTGTGTCCCTTTGCTGCATGTCATTACCCTTCTCTCTCCCCTTTCATGTCTTCATCTGTCCTATCAAAAATAAAGGCCTACAATAAAAAACATATTATTTAAAAACATTTCTGTTATTAAATCCATTGATATTCTTCTACATAGTCCTTATGGGAAAACAGGAACAGGATTGTTTTTATATGTAGTAAGTAGTTCTGCGTCATTTTGTACATGTCTTTTTTTTTTCTTTTTTTTTTTCACCTGAATAATTGAGGTGTAGATCATGAACAAGCACTAGCATTGTATATTTCTTCCATTTTACCTCTTCAAATTTCTCTTGAAAGTCCCCAATCGCAGAAAATCCTCCACCAATATCCAAGAGTCTCATCTGGACTCCCAGCAAATCCTGAAAAAGATATCAATCAGTCATATCAACAATCAAAATGAAAAACTGTTAGCAGCAGCCAGTGTTGGAAGAATGACATCTTTTTTTATTAAAGTGCTAATACCACTGTGAAAAAAAGTTCACTAGAAGTAAGTTTACTTAAAGTTTGCAGTACAATTTGCAGTTTTGCAGTATAATATTCCGTGTCACTGTTTCACTGTTATTCATGATGTTTTAAGATTCATATTATTATTATAATGTGCATTAACTTTACTCCTGTAGATGTTTAATGTATTGCAACACGAATGCAAAAGCAACAAGACAAATACAAAAGCCACAACACAAATACAAAAGCCACAATATGAATACAAAAGCCAAGACACAAATACAAAAGCAACAACACAAATACAAAAGCAACAACACAAATACAAAAGCAACAATACAAATACAACAGCCACAACATGAATGCAAAATCAACAACACAAATACAATAGCTACAACACAGTAAGGGTTTCGAATGATATTTGAATGCCCTCTGATGAGGGTGATTGTTCTGTGTTGGTACTTCTTGACCTGAGCTGGTATTTGACACAGTAGACCATCATATCCTGATTAGGAGGTTACATGATTGGGTGGACATATCAGAAATGGCTTTAGACTGGTTTTCATCGTATCTCACTGACAGAAGCTTCTCCATCTCTATTGGAGTCATTGCGTCTGATTCACTGTCTTGTAGTTTTCCTAGGGCTCAGTTCTGGGGCCCATGCAGTTTTCTTTATATTTGCTGCCATTGGGACTAATCATAAACGGATATAATATTGCACACCAGTTTTATGCCGATGATATGCAGCTCTATTTCTCAGCTGCTCTGTCTCAATGATATTAGGGACTGGTTGGTAGAACATTTCTTTTTTTTAATTTCTTTTCTTTAATCATTTTTACCTGCTATTTAATGTTTTAATTTGCTATTTAATCATTTTCTAACTGCTCTTTAATGTTTTATGTAAAGCACTTTGAATTGCCCTGTTGCTGAAATGTGCTAAACAAATAAAGCTGCCTTGCCTTGCCTTGCCTTGCCTTGCAGCTCAATACTGATAGGACTGAGGTTCTCGTTGTTGCTCCAGAAAAGGTTATCTCACACACAGAGATGGACTCGCCGCCACGCACACATACAGTGCCCCAGGCGAAGCCCAGTCACACTGTGTCGGAGTCAGCAGGAGGAAACACCCACTCTAAGTGCGCGTTTATTCTCAGTCATTCTCCACCTCCTAGCTGCTTAAGCAGGAGGTGAATACAGGCAGCCATCCAATTATAATGACCTCATCCACATTGTCAAAAGCATTTAAATATTGAGCCATGGCATTGAAAATCTTTTAGATAATAACATAAACCTATAGTTTCTGTAGCCTACTCCAAAACAAGAACTACCAGAACGCCTTTACCAAAAAAAAACATTTATATCCCACCCCCCCTCTTTTTCCAAAAAAGTCACCATCCATGTTGTTTTCAGACACTTTTAATAACAATCTGAGCCTGTCAGTGGCAAAAAAAATGTGGGGTGCACAATTGCCCCCAGCTGCAAGTAGGTTACCTTGCAGCTCGGTTCGCGCGGACCCGTCACTGTGATCTTGATTAATACTGGGCCAATCTCAAAGACTTTTGGTCACATCAGTCTATTAGACACATATGCATGGGGAAATGGGATCCAGTTTGAAAAAAAATTAAATGACCCTTTAAGACCGTGGTGATCGACCTTTTGAGTTTGTAGCACCAAGACTTTAGAAAGCTCTGCTTCCATCTTTACGGTCTGCTATTCCTGTGGACTCTTTTAAAATCAGATTAAGACAGGAATTTGGTTGACCTACTTGCACTTTATTTTTTTATGTATTACTATTAATTTTAATAATGTATTGTGTTTTTAATATGTCTTATCTTGTATGTTTTTATGCAAAGCACTCTATGAATGTTACTTACTTACTGGTTTGCAACACAACTGCAAATCATAAACAGATACATTAACTGACAGAAAACATTAAATTAAATTGTTCTATTGCTAAGACGATGACTTACCGCTATGTCAAAGACATGTCTGGCATCTGCAATGGCCTGTTTGAACGTCGAACCTTCAGTGCAACCGCTGCCTACATGAAAGCTGACCCCTATGACGTCTAAGCCCAGCTCTCCAGCACGTTCCAGCAGCTTCCCGACTGACACCAGTCTGGCTCCGAACTTTGAACTGAGTTCTATCAGCGACTTGGAGTCATCCACTGCGATGCGGAGTACCAGTCTGGAAAGTGATTTGAAAGACTTATACAAGACAAGAATATACTGTTCACTCAACGTAGAAGCAACAGTATCATTAGTTGTTCACTTACTTGGCTTTGGCATGACTACGAGACACTTTAAGGAGTTCATCCTCACTATCAAAAGTCATCATATCTACTCCATGAGCACAGGCATATTTGATGTGCGACAGTGGTTTGGTTGTATGTGCGTAAATGATTTTATCAGGTGTCGCTCCGAGGGACAAGGCCATCTGGATCTCACCCTGTGTTTAACCAAAACATGTTTCAAATGAGCACGCTGAGAAGGAAACAACCTTTCTCAATAACAAAGGAAACAGAGAGCTAGATTATCTTTGAAATAGTTCATCAGTACCTTGCTGGCACAGTCGAAACCTGTGTCCAGAGCACTCATCATCCTCAAAACTGCTGCTGTGTTGTTGCACTTCACTGCATAGAAAGGCTTGACTCGAGGCAAGTTAGTAAGCCATCTGAGGTGCCTCTTATACACGCTATCTAGATTTGCCACGTAGAATGGCTCTTCATTGTCCTAGTAGAGCAAAGTTAACATTTTATTTTGAAATCTATCTCGCAATATTTTCACACAATTACACAGAGATTCATAGTTCGGAAAAGTGACATGATGTCTCTGATACTCACCATAGATCCAAGCTCTTTTATTTTATTGTCTATGACATCTTTGACGGTCCTTCCATTCTCTAAAATGTCAATGTCAGAATTCTCAGGGGACGAAACATGCATGACTGATTCCTTTGTATCTACTGTTCCTGCAAGGCATGGCAAGCAGCAAAAGACAAACGCATCAAATTAATATGTATTGTAAAAGGCTGGATCACAATAAAAAAATCAGCCTTGTCCTTCTTTGTTTATATCCATTTGTCTACATTATGCCATGCTAATAGTAGTAAAAACCCAAACTGTAGGCACATAGGCATATTTGTCTCACAAATTATATCACACTAAACATCACCTAGTTTTTTCATCTTACCACAGTCCATGTTCCTCGATTAGTCGCAACCCTGAAAATTTCAAAATGCTGTAATAGTTATCGTAGCAGTCATGTAAAAACAAAATATGGACGTAAGTTTGACAGTAGGTACTGACACACACATCCAACTATTCATGAAACAAGCTGATTTTATTCAGTAAGTCCTGCCTTTACCCCGCCCACTATATCAACACCAACAAAGAATATATTTACCTTGAAATACATTTCCGTACCATATTTAAAGGTCTCTATAATCATTTTACTAAGACACACAGATCAGGCGTTATGCAATCTGCCAGAGGAGGAAAAGCTGTTTATCTGGTTATTGCAGCATGCAAGTGGTTATTCAGGAAAGCCGGCAAAGGAGAAGTGCTCACTGACACAGATTTAGACACATTTGTGAACAATATTTGAGAGAAATAGGACTTTTGTGTACACAGAAAACTTAGATCTTTCAGTTCAGCTCATGAAAAAGGGGGGCAAAAACAAAAGTGTTGCGTTTTATAATTTTGTTCAGTATATGAAACTGAAAGTAGTTCTTTACTTGCTGACTGTGTAACTCCCTACAGCGCCCTCAGTACAGAAGAAATTGTCAGATGAGGACTCCATAAAGACACCAGAGATTGGTAAGTAAAGTTGAAGACGCTACATGTTGCAACTAGGGCTGGGTATCGTTTAAAAAAATTAGGTACCATTACTAATACCATGACTTTGATACCGGTTCCTTAACCATACCTTTTTTCGATACCTGTTTTATGAAAGACATTACAGCCCAAATCTTTTTATGTATTATTCAGCTCCTACTCTGTGCATATAACGTAGAGTTTTTCCTGCGTGTCTCTGACGTGTTACATTAGACAGCCAATCACAAACGTTATTAGATCCTGGTAGAAGCATGCTGCACGCTTATTGGCTCACTGACGCTGATGAGATTTACTCCTTAGGTATTTAAATTGGGTATTGAATGACGGGGCAATTAGATGTGGATTACTAAATATCAGATCTCTGTCTTCTAAAGCAGTACTAGTAAATGAATTGATATCTGATAATCAAATTGATCTATTCTGTCTTACTGAAACATGGCTGGGCCATGAAGAATATGTTAGTCTAAATGAAGCGACTCCTCCCAGTCATATTAATACTCAAATTCCTAGAGGCTCCGGCCGAGGAGGGGGAGTTGCAGCCATATTTGATTCAAGCCTGTTAATTAACCCTAAACCCAAACTGAATTATAACTCTTTTGAAAGTCTTGTTCTTAATCTTCAACATCCAACACGGAAATCAGAACAGCCAATTATATTTGTTGTTGTCTACCGAGCTCCAGGTCCGTATTCTGAATTTTTATCTGAATTCTCAGAGTTTTTATCATGTGTAGTCCTTAAATCAGACAAAGTACTTATTGTAGGTGATTTTAATATCCATGTGGACGTTGACAGCAATAGCCTTACTACTGCTTTCAACACATTACTGGATTCAATCGGTTTCAGTCAGACTGTGCACAAGCGACGCGCTACACTGTTTTAACCACACCCCTCGACCTTGTGCTGGCATATGGTATTGAAATTGAGGACTTAAGAATATTTCCGCAGAATTTGGTATTATCAGATCATTTTTTAATTACTTTTGAATTCTTGCTACCTGACCATACTAAACTAGATAAAGGCTTCTACACTAGATGCCTATCTGACAGTGCTATAGCTAAATTTAAGGAAGATATTACAACAGCATTTGACTCTATGTCGTGCCTTAGAATAACAGAGGACCTCTATGTTAACCTAAGTCCCTCTCGGGTTGATGCATTTGTGGACGGCGGCGCACTTGCCTACGGACGACCTTTGGACTCTGTCGCTCCTCTCAAAAAGAGAGACGATGAAGCGAAGGAAAAAGCTCCTTGGTATAACGAACAAACTCGCGATTGAAACAAGTCTCGCGAAACCTCGAGGGTAAGTGGCGCCTTACCAAAGTGGAAGAATCCCGTCTGGATTGGCAAGAAAGTCTCAAAACCTATAGGAAGGCCTTAAGAAAAGCCAGATCAGACTATTACTCTTCACTAATAGAAGAAAATAAGAACAACCCAAGGTTTCTTTTCAGCACTGTAGCCAGGCTGACAGACAGTCATAGCTCTACTGAGCCATCTATTCCTCTAGCTCTGAGTAGTGATGACTTCATGAGCTTCTTCAATGATAAAATTATAACAATTAGAGATAAAATTAATCACCTTTTGCCCTCAACTTCTAACAGTTCATCTTTAAATACAGGACCGCTTGAAACGAACGACTAATCCGGACATATACTTAAACTGCTTTTATCCTATAGACCTTCAACAATTAATGTTAAAGATATCCTCAGCTAAGCCATCTACCTGTCTCTTGGACCCCATCCCAACGAGGCTACTCAAAGAAGCGCTACCCGTGGTAAACACTTCACTACTAGATATGATCAATATGTCCTTATTAACAGGTTATGTACCGCAGTCATTTAAAATAGCTGTGATAAAACCTCTTCTGAAAAAACCGACCCTGGATCCTGAGGTCTTAGCAAACTATAGACCTATATCTAACCTTCCCTTTCTATCCAAGATCCTTGAGAAGGTGGTTGCTAATCAGTTATGTGATTTTCTACATAGCAACAGTTTATTTGATGATTTTCAATCAGGATTTAGAAAGAATCATAGCACAGAGACGGCACTGGTGAAAATTACTAACGACCTTCTAACAGCTGCAGACAAAGGACTTGTCTCCATTCTTGTTTTACTAGATCTTAGTGCTGCTTTTGACACTATTGATCATACAATCCTGTTACAGAGATTAGAACACTTAGTCGGAATTAAAGGAACTGCACTAAAATGGTTTAAGTCTTATTTCTCTGAGCGATCCCAATTTGTTAACATTAACGATAAACCCTCCAAGCACGCCAAAGTCAGCCATGGCGTTCCTCAAGGCTCAGTGCTTGGACCAATTCTATTTTCCTTATATATGCTTCCTCTAGGACATATTATTAGGAAACACTCAATTAATTATCACTGCTACGCAGACGATACCCAATTATATCTGTCAATTAAGCCAGATGAAAGTGGTCAGTTAGCAAGACTTCAAACGTGTGTTGAGGATATAAAATCCTGGATGACCCACAACTTCCTGATGTTAAACTCAGACAAAACGGGAAGTTATTGTGATAGGACCAACGCACTGCCGAACTTCGTTTTCAAAGATATAGCTACTCTGGATGGTATTGCCCTGGCCTCCAGCACTGCGGTCAGAAATTTGGGAGTTATTTTTGATCAGGATATATCCTTCAACGCCCATTTAAAACAAACCTCAAGAATAGCCTTTTTCCATCTTCGTAACATTGCCAAAACTAGTCCATGCATTCGTTACTTCTAGACTAGATTACTGCAATTCCTTATTATCAGGTTGTCCAAATTAAGTCCCTTTAAGGCTCTCCAGCTGATCCAGAATGCTGCAGCACGTGGTTCTGACGAGAACTAATAGAAGAGATCATATTTCTCCTGTATTAGTTTCTCTGCATTGGCTTCCTGTGAAGTCTAGGATCGAATTTAAAATCCTCCTCCTGACTTACAAAGCTCTAAATGGTCAAGCACCATCATACCTAGAAGAGCTCTTAGTACCTTATTGTCCCACTAGGGCACTCGGCGCTCCGGAATGCGGAGCTACTCGTGTCCTAGAGTCTCTGGAAGTAGACTGGGGGCCAGGGCCTTCAGCGATCAGGCTCCGCTTCTGGAACCAGCTTCCAGTCTGGGTTCGAGGGGAGACACCGTCGCCACATTCAAGAGTAAACTGAAAACCCTCCTCTTTGGCACAAAGCTTATAGTTAGGGAGTGAGGAGTTGCAGCGCCCACCTAACCCGGCCCACCTGCTTCTCCTCGTAGTTAGTTATGCTATTACAATTCTAGACTGCAGGGTTGCTGTTTCCTTCCTATGACACACTGAGCTGCTCTCTCTTCTCTACTTGTTACTTCTGTATGCATCCTGTCCCATAATTGCTTGTTACTAATCTAGCTCTGGGGGAGTTTACTCCCGGAGTCCTTATGTTTCTTCTTTGCAGAGCTATGCTCTGTGATTCTCTGCAAAACTCCGGCCGCATCCTGCTGCATCCGCTGCATCCGCCGCATCCACCCATGCTCTGCAGCGCCACGTTTCATCCCGCAACGCCCTGCTGTGATGTTACTATGCACAGAGTAGTCTGGATCCGGTATAGGGGACTGCACTACTCAGTATGACACGATGTGCCCTGCTATGACATGAACTTCCACGATGACCTTCGACGTCACTGTGACCTTTAATGTGACTATTATCGCCACTGTTCATCACACCCCCAACCGGCCCATCAGACACCACCTACCAAGAGTCTGGGTCTGCCGAGGTTTCTTCCTAAAAGGGAGTTTTTCCTTGCCACTGTCGCGATAGCCACTGCTAATGCTTGCTCTTGATGGAATTACTGTAATTGTTGGGGTTTTGGAAAGTGTCTCGAGATAACTTTTGTTATGATTTGATACTATAAATAAAATTGAATTGAATTGAAAATTGAATTGAATTATTCGATACTCAATACTTTAGAGGCAATTTGGTCGGTGCGTAAAAAGTATCAAATTCATGAATTCATCATTACCTTGGAACGAAGCCAGGGACAAGTGAGTTTTAATAGTTCATTACATATGTATACACAATAATATGCCTCTCAGCTTTGTCTTAAGGACTTGTTTGCTCACTGACAGGATGTACCCCCCCTCCCCAGCCAGCCTATCTTGACTCCATCCTGCAACTAAGCAACTCCAGCGCTTGAGAAGCATTTAAGAGTGACTAGACAGATAGAACTAGACTAGAGAGATTACACATTGGTATAGCACAATATTTAAGAGCCAAGTGCTTATATGGGCAAAAACAATCATCGAATCAACCAGTGGAGTTCAAAAAGTTATTGGGTTGTGGTCTGTATAGACCAGAGGAACACTACCTTAGCCAAATTAGACTTTAAAATGTTGGCAACATTTGCTCTCTAAAGATGTCATTTAACTTTAGAAACCTCTCACCTCAGCCTACGATCCTAGGAGCAAATTTATAAAAATAGGAAGAACAGGAGGATCTGTCAAAGAAAACAACTTGGAAACGGTGAGAGCTTTAACAGTTTGCACCTCCTGACCCAAAATAATCTACCCAAAATATAACTTCACCCTGTCTCATCACCACACATCCGTAACCTTTTGTTTGACAAAAATGGAAACTGCATAGTATGCCTTTAATAGTAAAGGTATGTCTTTGTAAAACTTAAATGTTTCTTGTAACAGACTAATCGCAATTGTGGCTAAAGTAGTGTTTGCTGTTCATAAACGTAACCAGGCATGATATTTATCTGATTATAGGCAAGTGCTGATTGTTTCTGATGGAATATGTTTGGTAGACCTATGTCTAATATCCTTGTTTAGGCTATATTTGGAAAACGGACTGTAGCCTATAATTAACACGATTTACAACTGCCTTATATATACACAATAAAGAGAGTATCTCTCATGCAATTATCCTTATGACTCTACATTATTTTACTTGCTCTGTGTGTAACAAAACCCAGTCATTTTTACCAGTTGAAATATGTAGTAACATGTAGTTTTGCACTTGCCAAAAAGTGATTGCACCTCCTACCTTATTACTGAAAGGTTCTTCCTGCCTCAAAATAATAATAATAATAATAATAACTTTTATTTATTAGCGCCTTTCATGAAACCCAACGATACTTTACAGAATGGTTGTGGCTAAGCTAAGGGAGATTGTAGGCTGTGGTGAACAGGTGGTCTTTCAGGAGTTTTTTTTTAAATGTCCAGGGATTTAGCATTTTGGATATCTGCAGGGAGGGTGTTCCAGAGGGATGGATGGCTGCAACACTAAAGACTCTGTCTCCGAAGGTACAGAGTCTGGTGTGGGGAACGGAGAGCAGGCCAGCGTCTGAGGTCCACAGGTTTCAGGGTGGGGGTGTATGGATGGAGTGAAAGTGGATGAGGGTTGGGGTGATGTGCTGCCAGTGATTTCATTCATGAACATTATCGTCACCCAGTCCTTTTTACCTTTTGAAATGCCTGTATTGACCAGTAAAACCAGTAACATGTAGCTTTCTACTTGCCAAAAAAAGTTATTGCAGCCTCTATTTCTCTCTGACTATGTTAGCTGAGCTTGTGCTGAATACAAAAAAAGTCATGGTACTTAGATTTGGTCAAATTCACAACAACATCAGAGCATGACAAAATCATCTGTGTCTGAAAAGACCCTCGGACCTCAGAGGTTTAAGATCCAGGCCTAACACACAAAGAGGAAGATTAAGGAGCAGTTTAAGAAGCTCCAACAGTTTCTAGAAGAGGAAGAGGAGGCCAGGATCTCTGCTCTGTGGGAGGAAGAGAAGCAGAAGAGTCATAGGATGAAAGAGAAGATTGGAGGCTCTGAGCAGAGAGACACAGTCAGAGCCACAGAGGACGAGCTGAGAGCTAAAGACATCTCATTCCTGCAGAACTACAAGGCAAGCTGCTCTCAGGAGCTCTGATAGACGAGGCCACACAGTCCATATCCTCGACGTTCCACTTCCGGGTTTGCTCCATTGCCAATGGAAATTCCATCGGATTTCACTCATTTAGACCGGATATCCGTTGCCTTAGACTTTCTTTGTGTTGGCGTTCTAACCTCCGGTGGATTTATGAGGACTATGGTTAAATGCTCCTCAGATCTCTGCAGAGGAAATCCAGACAGCTAGCTAGACTATCTGTCCAATCTGAGTTTTCTGTTGCACAACTAAAACTACTTTTGAACGTACACATGTTCCACCAAAACAAGTTCCTTCCTGAGACTATTTTGCAGCGGCACCGCGGCTTTTCCCGGTGCTTAGCTCCGCCCAATACGATTGTGATTGGATTAAGGAAATGCCAAAAAACCAGAGCACGTTTTTCTCCCATCCAGGAATGCTGTGTGGACTAGCCAGACCCTCCTCCACAGCGCCGCAGTGGAGATAGGTCTGGCAAAGCGAGACTAGACGAGGCCAAACACCTGGGCAACCTGAGCTTCAACATCTGGAACAAGATGAAGGAGATGCTCTCCTACACTCCTCTGATTTTGGATCCAAACACTGCTTATCCAGCACTCGCCCTGTCTGAAGATCTGACCAGTGTGAGATGTGGAGAGACAGAAGCTTCCTGATAATCCCGAGAGGTTTGACTGCTATTGTTGGCCTCTGAGAGCTTTAACCTTACGGACTCACAGGGATGTTGAATGTGAAGACAATACAGGCTGGTTTGTTAGTGTGACAATGTAACTGTTGTAAATAAATTCCTATTTAATAAGTCCTTGCATAAATGGGGACAGCGCCGACTGCTGGCTTTAATGTCACATTGCAGCGTAGTGATATTGAATTATGGGCAATCCACAGTAGAGCTTCTGATAAAAACTGCGGTAAATCGTATGTTTAACAGTGAGGTATTATCTGGCAAAATGTATTAAAGCCCACCACAAAATGATTTATTCTGTTGTATTTTTGTTGTGATGTTATTAAGGTGTTTTCTGGCATTGATTGAGCCGTTAATTTCAACCTAGCTAATTTTGCACCGCTGCTGTCAAGATACCCATCTTAAAGGTGCACTATGAGTTCCTGCAGGGTTTCAGCGCAATTTCATTTTTGTCTCAAATCGTAGGCATCTCTCCTTGATCCGCTAGCTGCCTGCCCCCTGAACACACCGTGAGAAAGCCCGGTCTCGGGAGACAACACAGGGGTCAAAAACGTCAAACACGAGGGGGCACAGGCTGTGCACCAAAATACAACAAACCACGTTCCAGCAGCTACTCTCAGATACAACTCACACTACTCAATCAACTCTGCTCACTGTTATTTTTTTACCTTGTGAAAATGTATACTGTACTACTATATATATATATATATATATATATATATATATATATATATATATATATACACACACATATACATATATATACACATATATATATATATATATACACATATATATATATATATACAAATATATATATATATATATATATATATATATATATATACATACATATACATACACCCATATATATACACATATATACACACACACACACACATATATATATATATATAATACTATACACATGTACAGAGTTAAGTTGTAGTTAGCTAATGTATGTGTCATGTTTGCAAAGAAACATATATGCATGTGAGACAAACTGTTAACTCCTATGTACAGTTGAAACCAGATATTTACATACACTTCAGAAAAAAAACACAAAAACTTCTATTTCTTTACTGTCATACATTAAATCAGAGTAAACTTTTTCTGTTTTAGATCAATACATATTCACATATTTTTAGCATTTGTTAAATGTCAGAATCAAGCGAGGGAGAAATTTTATGTATTTTTTTTATCACTTTCATCAAAGTCAGAAGTATACATACACTTCCTTAGTATTTGGTAGCATTGCCCCGAAACTGTTCCACTTGGGCCAAACGTTTTGGGTATCCTTCCACAAGCTTTCTACAATAGTTTGCTGGAATTTTGGCCCACTCCTCTTGACAGAACTGGTGGAACTGGGTCAGGTTTGGAGGCCTTCTTGCTCGCACTCGCCTTTTCAGTGCTGCCCACAAATGTTCTATGGGATTGAGATCAGGGCTTTGTGATGGCCACTCCAATACCTTGACTTTGTTGTCCTTTAGCCACTTTGTAACTAATTTGGAGGTATGCTTGGGGTCATTGTCCATTTGGAAGACCTATTTGCGCCCAAGCTCTAACTTCCTGGCTGATGTCTTCAGATGTTGCTTCAATATATCAACTAAATTTTCTTTTCTCATAATGGCATCTATTTTGTGACGTGCACCAGTCCCTTCTGCAGCAAAGCAGCCCCACAACATTATACTACCACCCCCATACTTCACAGTTGGGATGGTGTTCTGAGGCTTCAAAGCTTCGCCCTTTTTCCTCCAAATATACCGTTTATCATTATGGCCCAACAGTTCAATTTTTGTTTCGTCAGACCACAGGACATGTCTCCCTAAATTAAGATTTTTGTCCCCATGTGCAGTTGCAAACTGTAGTCTGGCTTTTTTATGGTGGTTTTGAAGTAATGGCTTTCTTCTCCCAGAGTAACCTTTTAGCTCATGGTGGTACAGGACTCTTTTTACTGTGGATAATGACACTGTCGTACCAGTTTCAGCTAGCATCTTCGCAAGGTCTTTTGCTGTTGTCCTGGGATTGATTCGCACATTTCACACCAAAAAACATTCCTCTCTGGGACTCAGAATCTGTCTCCTTCCTGAGCGGTATGATGGTTGTACATTCCCATGTTTTTTATACTTGCGTATTATTGTCTGAACAGATGAACGTGAGACCCTCAGGCATCTGGAAATTGCACCTAAGGATGAGCCACACTTGTGGAGGTCCACAATTCTTTTCCTGATGTCTTGGTTGATTTCTCTTGATTTTCCCATGATGTCAAAGAAAGAGGCTCTGTGTTTGAGGTGTGCCTTTATATGCATCCACAGGTGTGCCACCAATTAACTCAAATGGAATCAATTAACCTATCAGAAGCTTCTTAAGCTCAGAATGGAATCATCTGGAGTTTTCTTTTTGTTTAAAGACACAATAAACTTAGTGTATGTATACTTCTGACTTTGATGAAAGTGATAAAAAAAAATACATACAAATTCTCCCTCGCTCGATTCTGACATTTAACAAATGCAAAAAATATGTTAATATGTATTGATCTAAAAAAGAAAAAGTTTACTCTGATTTAATGTATGACAGTAAAGAAAGTTTTTGTGTTTTTTTCTGAAGTGTATGTAAATATCTGGTTTCAACTGTAGTCTATGTCCTCAATGTTCCACTTCCGGGACTGCTCTTTAACCAATTCTCAGTTACTGTGCATAAAGATGATATCAGGTTGGGTCATTCATTTAGAGCCTATACTCTTTTTATTGTTTTTTTATTACGTTTTGCCGTAGGTGTTATACAAATACATACAAAAACCCACAAACCTTCCATAACTAAGATAAGCATAAGAGACATGTAACATACAGTATACAAAGACTATTTGACAGACATAAACAGAGCTTGTGAACACAAAGAGCATCAAACATACTGTATAAGGACAATATTTGACAAAACACTACAGGGGACAGTTTACAATGAGGTTGGGGGAGGTGTGTGTGTGTGTGTGTGTCTGAGAAGCTACATTATTATATAAAAACCTAAAAAAAACCTGAATCAAATGTATCAAATCGGACTCAGTATCGGCAGATACACAAGATTAATGGCTTCAGATCTGGATCTGGGTCAAATAAACTCGTTGGGATATCCCTAATGGTCACATCAGACCCTCACAAAAAATGCATAGTGGTTAAAGATGGTGTATTTATTTTTAAACACTTAAATATAAAATCTAGTTAGTAAGTAATTAATGCTCTCAGACAGAAACTCTACAGTGGATCAATTTATAACAAAAATTCACAAATGTCATTTTAAACTGGAAGAAAAGTATCCTACAGTGGATTGCAGGTGCAGAGATATTAATTTACGTTACAAAATATCCATAAGAGAACAAGTATTGAGCTGTTGTCCAACAGAAGTGTTACCAGATCATTAACGGTTGTTGAAGGTGTGATAAAGGTTTAAGGCGGTCTCAGCGGTCACGACAGGGTAAATGTGCGCTCTTTCAAAGCTATTGAAGTCAGACGACAAACTGAAGAGTAAGCGCCCATGTTGTCGATGAGAAGCCAGTCCCCCATAGCCTCGTGAGACCGTCCTGATCTCGCGAGCTCCAGTTTTCTCCTCGCAGATCAGTCTGGCATCTTGTGATAGAGAAAATTTGGAGCCGTTAGCCAAACGACCGGGCCAATCAGCTTTGGTTTTGAGGTGGGTTAGGTGGTGATAGACAGATGGTTTATCCAATCAGCTAACCAGTATTTTCAGACAGCAGTAGCCCTAATTCTGTTACCCGCTCGCTAATGCTTTTTTTCTCTTGGATCCTTCTTTTGGAATATGGAGCGGGAACCTGAAATGGGGCCTTTTATTCCTAAGTTCTCGTTACACAAACGGCAAATATCCTTTACTGACATGTTGCTTGCATGCTGAGCTAACGAGCTATGCTTTGCCTGCAGCAGCAGGGGCGGGCTTGTGGTTGTATTTTCATACGCTTCCTGGATCTGATTGGTTGATTGGCCCATCTATCACCAACATAGGTGATAGACAGATGGTTCATCCAATCAGCTAACCAGTATTTCCGCCCCTTCCGAAAGGTTCTCCAACGGAAAGTTCCCAGATGGATATGCCGAGCAAATGCAAAGCAATCCATCTGGCGGAGTCAGGTTAAGTCCCCCACACGCAACTCAGGAATCCAGTAGTTGTCAATTACTTTGTCAGAGCTGCTGCAGGTTGGACCCCAGATAACAGACCGGTATCTCCGCTCGCTGCTCTCAACAACCTGTGTAGAGCACAAACATTAACATATACAATGAACATCACACTAGTTATCATATTCTACCACAATCTATTCCTATCTCATGTCTGACATGGCATTTTACGATATTCTCAGGCCAGATGGTAAGTGACTATTATTTTAAACAATTCTCAGTTACTGTGCATAAAGATGATATCAGGTTGGGTCATTCATTTAGAGCAGGGGTGTCAAACTCAACTTCACTGAGGGCCACACTGGAAAATAAGAAACACATCAAGGGTCAATACATGTTAACTTTATTGATATGATTTTATTTAAAGGTCCCATGACATGGGTCTTTGGATGCTTTTATATAGACCTTAGTGGTCCCCTAATACTGTATCTTAAGTTTCTTTTATATAGACCTTAGTGGTCCCCTAATACTGTATCTGAAGTCTCTTTTATATAGACCTTAGTGGTCCCCTAATACTGTATCTGAAGTCTCTTTTATATAGGCCTTAGTGGTCCCCTAATACTGTATCTGAAGTCTCTTTTATATAGGCCTTAGTGGTCCCCTAATACTGTATCTGAAGTCTCTTTTATATAGACCTTAGTGGTCCCCTAATACTGTATCTGAAGTCTCTTTTATATAGACCTTAGTGGTCCCCTAATACTGTATCTGAAGTCTCTTTTATATAGACTTTAGTGGTCCCCTAATCAGGGGCGATTCTAGGATCTGACCTTTGGGGTGCTCAGCCCCTAATGAAAAGTTGATAGCAGTTAAGCTAGGGGGGTTCGGGGGCATGCCCCCATCAGATTTTTTTTTTTTTAAACCCTTGAATCATGACTTCTGGTGAGTTTTGGGGAAATAAATAGGCAGATTGAGACATGCAATTATGACAAAATATCAACAGATTCAAGGCATCTGCTGTGAAAAAAGATGGAAACTACAAAGCATGATTATTGCAGCACACGTACCCAGGGGCGTTGGACTGGGGGGAAAAAGGGGACTGAGTGCCCAGGGCCCTCATGTGAGGAGGGCCCAAAATTATGCTAGAATTCATAGCTTTGGCTGCAGGGAGGGGCCCATAGAAAATGCCTTTCTACAGGGCCCAGAATTTGGAGCTACGCCCTGCACATACCTTGAATGGTAAAATAAGCCTTAATATATTTTTAGACAGGATTATTCATGTTTTTTTCTGCTGTTAATTTTCAACTTTTTCATCTAATCTAATAACGCCTCTGAACCAGATGGGGAAAACACATCTCTTTTTCTTAAGAGCCTAGTCCTCCATGAAATGCATATGTAAATATAATGTGAATGGAATGTTTTAAGTGTTTTTGCCCGTATAATATATGTCCACTTTCTCACCTGGTTCTTCCAGGTCCCTCTCTTTGTCCACTCTCTCTCCATCCTTCTCTCTCTCTCTCCATCCTCCTCTCTCCCCTTATACATATCACTGACAATCAAATACAAAACATTTTGTAATCCACTAGAAAAAAATCTTCAAATAAAAGAGAAAACAAAACACAGTAGTCCTACTATATATGTATAGATATGTCTTATAGGCTACCTAGCCATTTTCTCACCTTGTTCATCTTGCTCTCTCTGCCCTTCTCCCTCTCTATTCTCCTCACTCCTTTGTGCTGTCAACCAGAAGGCAAATGTAATCAACTAATCAACAGAGAATGTATCGTGTAGGCTACCAAAGGTTATAAATTCACCTATTTATAACATAAGTGAATATGGGGTTGCTGTTCAGTGCAGTGGGATAATGTTAAAGGCTTATCTTATACTTTCTCACCTGAACCTGGCTGTTTTCTTTAAACAAAGAAACGTATATCCATCTATGGGGAAACTGTGAGTCAGGGTTTGTTGTTCCAGTGTTTTCAGTTCTGATATGAATGAGTCTGATGATCCGTCAGGTCGAATTATTTATTTTTCATTGGCATTGACAGTTAAAAATAAGAAAGTGTCTGGTAGGGAGGTAGCAGTGCTCAAGCTGTTACGGCAGGCTATTAATAGCACACTTTAAAAACTCATTATAGGCTACTCCTAAGCTACACATGCCTACAGTTAGCAGTTTTGTCTAACGTTGCACAACAAAATTGGACTCTCTGGTGAATAAGCTAGGCTAATTCAGATATAATTGCCATAATTGTGATCAGGGATCACAGATTGGTTCCACAAATACTAGGCAATTCCTTTAATTCCGACTAAGTGTTCCAATCTCTGTAACAGGATTGTATGGTCAGTAGTGTCAAAAGCAGCACTAAGATCTAGTAAAACAAGTATGGAGACAAGACCTTTGTCTGCAGCAGTTAGAACGTCGTTAGTAATTTTCACCAGTGCCGTCTCTGTGCTATGATTCTTTCTCAATCCTGATTGCAAGTCTTCAAATAAACTGTTGCTATGGAAAAAATCACATAACTGATTAACAACTACCTTCTCAAGGATCTTGGAGAGAAAGGGAAGGTTAGATATAGGTCTATTGTTTGCTAAGACCTCAGGATCCAGGGTTTTTTCAGAAGAGGTTTTATCACAGCAACTTTAAATGACTGCGGTACATAACCTGTTAATAAGGACATATTGATCATATCTAGTAGTGATGTGTTAACCACGGGTAATGCTTCTTTGAGTAGCCTTGTTGGGATGGGGTCTAAGAGACAGGTAGATGGCTTAGCTGAGGATATCTTTACCATTAGTTGTTGAAGGTCTATAGGATAAAAGCAGTCTAAGTATATGTCAGGTCTAGTCGTTCTTTCTAGCAGTCATGCGTAGAAAGGTGAACCGTTAGAAGTTGAGGGCAAAAGGTGATGAAAAAAAGTATGGTTTAGGAACTGGTATCGAAGTCACGGTATTGGTATTGGTACCAACATTTTTTTAACAATACCCAGCACTAGTTGCAACATGTAGTGTCTTTCACTTTACTTACCAATCTCTGGTGTCTTTATGGAGTCCTCATCTGACAATCTTTTTCTGTACTGAGGGTGCTGTGGGGTCTCACACAGTCAACAAGTAAATAACTACTTTCAGTTTCATAAATAGGCTTTTAAGTAAGTAAAGAGTGAACCAGCATGCCAAGAAAACCACATGGAATTCTAAAAAAATATGTTTAAAAAAATAAAGAGATGTACAGTGTTTTAAAACACAGAGGATTGAGTGAGTAATGTTCACGGTATAAAGAATTATTTTTATTTAGTGCTGATCCTTTAACTGCCACGCCCCCCTGACTATGACAGGGCAGGCTTATGTCATTGTTTCCCCAATAACCACTTGCATGCTGCAATAATCAGAATAAACAGCTCTTCCTCTGTAGGAAAAGATGCGACCGATTCTACTCTGGCTCAAAAGGCCAGTCTTTTTGACTTTTTGACTTGATTGTGTTTGTTGAAAGACAGACCAGGAAATGAATACTCAGGATTCGTTTAGTTAAACTATAACAATCTTTAGTAAAATGATATTGCAAACAGATGTTTCATATGCATATGGATCAGCCGCTCCTTCAAGACTTTCTCTCCCTAGCCATCAACAAAGTCTCTCCGGGTCTGACACCGGATCTTCCTTTTCCCTATTCTTTTATTCATCTTCAGTTTCCTCCTCCCGCCATTGCATCTGGGCCGTCAATCGGTTGGATATCACTCAGACTTTCTGGATAGAGATGGTTTTGTTTTTTTTTTTTTTTGGCAAAGATTGTCTGTTACTTTAAGATATTTAATTAGGTGCATTCTGTTCCAAATGTTTATTAAACAAATCAGGAGCACTTTTGCTCCACTAAATTTGAACCCGTCTTATTTTACACATGCCAGATAGGAGGAGACAGCAAGGCCATCCCAGGCTACAGGACATTCTTATTTTAAACCCAATATATTTCTACACCTCCTCTGGCAGATTGCAAGACGCCTTATCTGTGTGTCTTATTAAAATGATTATAGAGACCTTTAAATATGGTACGGAAATGTATTTCAAGGTTAATATATTCTTCGTTGGTGTTGATATAGTGGGCGGGGTAAAGCCAGGACTGACTGAATAAAGTCAGCTTGTTCTCATGGATGTTAGTTGGACAGGTGTGTGTCAGTACCTACTGTCAAACTTACGTCCATATATTTGTTTCATATGACTGCTGCAATAACTCTTTCTGTATTTTGAAATTTTCAGGGTTGCGACTAATCGAGGAGCATGGACCGTGGTAAGATGAAAAAACTAGGTGATGTTTAGTGTGATATAATTTGTGAGACAAATATGCCTATGGGCCTACAGTTTGGGTTTTTCACTACTATTAGCATGGCATAATGTAGACAAATGGCTATAAACAAAGAAGGACGGACTGAGTTTTTTAAATTGTGATCCAGCCTTTTACAATACGTATTAATTTGATGCATTTGTCTTTTGCTACTTGTCATGCCTTGCAGGAACAGTAGATACAAAGGAATCAGTCATGCATGTTTCGTCCCCTGAGAATTGTGACATTGACATTTTAGAGAATGGAAGGACCGTCAAAGATGTCATAGACAATAAAATAAAAGAGCTTGGATCTATGGTGAGTATCACAGACATCTTGTTACTTTTCCAGACTATAATTCTCTGTGTAATTGTGTGAAAGTATTGTGAGATAGATTTCAAAATGAAATGTTAACTTTGCTCTACTAGGACAATGAAGAGCCATTCTACGTGGCAAATCTAGATAGCGTGTATAAGAGGCACCTCAGATGGCTTACTAGCTTGCCTCGAGTCAAGCCTTTCTATGCAGTGAAGTGCAACAACACAGCAGCAGTTTTGAGGATGATGAGGGCTCTGGACACAGGTTTCGACTGTGCCAGCAAGGTACTGATGAACTATTTCAAAGATAATCTAGCTCTCCGTTTTCTTTGTTATTGAGAAAGGTTGTTTCCTTCTCAGCGTGCTCATTTGAAACATGTTTTGTTCAAACACAGGCTGAGATCCAGATGGCCTTGTCCCTCGGAGTGACACCTGATAATATCATTTATGCACATACAACCAAACCACTGTCGCACATCAAATATGCCTGTGCTCATGGAGTAGATATGATGACTTTTGATAGTGAGGATGAACTCCTTAAAGTGTCTTGTTGTCACGCCAAAGCCAAGTAAGTGAACAACTAATGATACTGTTGCTTCTACGTTGAGTGTAAATTCTTGTTAAAGCATTGATTAAGATAAAGTCTTTCAAATCACTTTCCAGACTGGTACTGCGCACCGCAGTGGATGACTCCAAGTCGCTGCTAAAACTCAGTTCAAAGTTCGGAGCCAGACTGGTGTCAGTCGGGAAGCTGCTGGAACGTGCTGGAGAGCTGGGCTTAGACGTCATAGGGGTCAGCTTTCATGTAGGCAGCGGTTGCACTGAAGGTTCAACGTTCAAACAGGCCATTGCAGATGCCAGACATGTCTTTGACATAGCGGTAAGTCATCGTCTTAGCAATAGAACTATTTTATTTTATTTGTTTGGTCAGTTAATGTATCTGTTTATGATTTGCAGCTGTGTTGCAAACCAGTAAGTAAGTAAAATGTATAGAGTGCTTATTACAGATAAAAATCACAGTGCTTTGCATAAAAACATACGAGATGATACTTACTAAAAACGCAATACACTATTATAATTAATAGTAATAAATAAAAAAATAAAGTGCAGATAAGTAAACCGAATTTCTGTCTTAAAAGGTAGGTCTCTATCTGATTTTAAAAGAGTCCACAGAAATAGCAGACCGTAAAGGTGGAGGCAGAGCTTTCCAAAGTCTTGGTGCTACAAACTCAAAAGGTCGATCACCACGGTCTTAAAGGGTAATTTCATTTTTTTTCCACCTGGACCCCATTTCCCCATGCATTTGTGTCTAATAGACTGATGTGACCAAAAGTCTTTGAAATAGGCCCAGTATGGAGCAAGATCACAGTGACGGGCCCACGCGAACCGAGCTGCAAGGTAACCTAATTGCAGCTGGGGGCAATTGTGCACCCTCAATTTCTTTTGCCACTGACAGGCTCAGATTGTTATTAAAAGTGTCTGAAACAACATCGATGGTGACTTTTGGTCCGAAGACAGCGGTGTGGAGTGTGGAAAGCGAGTTGGTTGTAAGGCGATCTGGTAGTTCTTATTTTGGAGTAGGCTACAGAAATTATAGGTTTATGTTATTATCTAAAAGATTTTCAATGACATGGCTCAATATTTAAATGCTTTTGACAATGTGGATGAGATCATTATAATTGGATGGCTGCCCGTATTCACCTCCTGCTTAAGCAGCTGGGAGGTGGAGAATAACTGAGAATAAACGCGCACTTAGAGTGGGTGTTTCCTCCTGCTAACTCCGACACAGTGTGACTGGGCTTCACCAACAACCAGAACCTAGGTCCTATCAGTATTGAGCTGTAAGAAATGTTCTACCAACCAGTCCCTAATAGCGTTGAGACAGAGCAGCAGAGAAATAAAACTGGTGTGCAATATTATATCCATTTATGATTAGTCCCAATGGCAGCAAATATAAAGAAAACTGCATGGGCCCCAGAACTGAGCCCTAGGAAAACTACAAGACAGTGAATCAGACACAATGACTCCAATAGAGACGGAGAAGCTTCTGTCAGTGAGAAACGATGAAAACCAGTCTAAAGCCATGTCTGATATGCCCACCCAATCATGTAACCTCCTAATCAGGATATGATGGTCTACTGTGTCAAATACCAGCTCAGGTCAAGAAGTACCAACACAGAACAATCACCCTCATCAGAGGGCATTCAAATATCATTCGAAACCCTTACTGTGTTGTAGCTATTGTATTTGTGTTGTTGATTTTGCATTCATGTTGTGGCTTTTGTATTTGTGTTGAGGCTTTTGTATTTGTGTTGCAATACAATAAACCTCTACAGGAGTAAAATTAATGCACATTACAGTAATAATATGAATCTTAAAACATCATGTATAACATTAAAACAGTGACAGGGAAAATGATACTGCAAAACTGCAAATTGTAAATGTAAATGTTGCTGATAATACTTTTACTTTTTTTTTTTTAAAAAAATTTTTTTTTTTTTTTTTTTTTTTTTTTTTTTTTTATGATATTATTTTTTTTAAAATTTTTTTGTAGTTGATATGAAAGATAAGCTTTATTTCATGAGTTTTGTGTGATTAGGGAATTTCAAAGAGAAATTTGAAGAGGTAAAATGGTAAAAATATACAATGCTAGTGCTTGTTCATGGTCTACACCTCAATTATCCAGTATAGTGTAAAGGTTGGTTCAGGTCCAGTAAAAACAATGCAGCTTAGCTGGCTGGCTGCTGATTTTCCTTTGGCGTTGACTAAAAAACAGTTTGGGGGGGCACCAAAACTTTCTCTATGCAGGATAAACCCTGAATGAGTGATAATGATTACTGTTAGTCCCTTTGTATTAAAGGTGCTCTAAGCGATGTCACACATTTTTTAGGCTACATGTTTTGTCATACAGCAAACATCTCCTCCCTATCTGCTAGCTGCCTGTCCCCTGAAAACACTGTAAACACACTGTCTCTGTAGACAGCCCAGGCTCCACAAACGGCAACAAAAACAAACTGCGACAACCTGCACCACCAAACATAACAAACAGTCTTCCAGCCAATAACCAACAAGAAGGATTTTGGGTTGGGGGTTGGGGGGTTAGTGCGCGGAAGGTAGGGGGAGGGGATGGGATGAGGAGGAGGGAGGGGCGAGCTAGCCTCCATTTTATTTGACAATAATTCACACGTCAACAAGAAGTGACATCACCCAACATCACTTAGGGCACCTTTAAAGAGTTCGCAAAATGTCTTAAATATCAAGGTGTAGGTGTAAACCCTGTGTAATATGCTATCATCCCATTGTGTTTTTCCCTCCTAGTTTTCAGAAGTGATTAATGGAGCACTGGATGAATTCTTCCCGCCTGACAGTGGGGTGCAGATTATTGCAGAGCCGGGCCGGTACTACGTGGAATCAGCCTTCACACTGGCAGCGAACGTCATTGCCAAAAGAATAGTCAGTGATGATGTGGATGAACATAGCGGTAATGTATAGATTTGTCTTTTGAAGCCATATATGTTGTGTATCCGGTATTATATTTGCATGTATTTTTATTTTTTATAACTTCATCAAGAATCCTCTTCAGTAGAGAGCCATTCAGCCTCTGAGGGAGCACAATCCTGACTTGCAGCGTTGTAGTAACTCACTTTGTGCAGAACCCAAGATGCAATTGGTTGACATAGATAATAAAAACATCATTTGTATTACTTTGTAGAAGTTTTCTATAATTTCAAAATTTTTGCGAAAATACTGCATAGTTGCCATTTTAGTAACTTTCATTATTTTGCATGTATTTCTTCCAGACTGTCAGGAAAACAGCCCTGGCAGAATGATGTACTACCTTAACGATGGAGTGTTTGGCTCCCTGAGTTGCATTGTCCATGACCCTGCTCACCCCAACTGTGAGCCATATCTTCACAGGGTAAATATCAACCCTGTCACCACATAAGAAAGCCAATACTGGACTATTCTGCAAAACACCAGATTACGTCCAAGGTATGGTGAGGCAACAAACTTTGTTATGATTACGGAAAGATCGTGGTTGTGGTTTAGAGAAAAGCAAAAATTAAATGTAGGTGACAGAACGCAGTCAGACTGCGACCTCCACAAGCTTACTGTCCACCTAAAGAGGACACTCCTAAATTAGCACTTAACTTTGGCTTTGGAATTGTTGCATAATGGAAGTAACTGCTTGCGATACTACACACAAAACAGTGATGAGTTATTTCTGTAAACACACGGTTGGGTTGCTCATATTGGGTCAAAAAGGTTCTGAGGGGTTCATTTGCAGCTGAATAGCTGGTTGGGTTACTTTGACCCAGCGCTTGGTTCATTAATTTTCCTGTTACGGTTGGGTTAAGAGTAAAGGCTCTAAATGTGTCAAACTCAAGGCCCGCAGGCCAAATCCGGCCCCTTGCAGATTATGATCCGGCCCGCATATCAATTTAGGTTCACAATACATTTGGCTCACCTAGTTTTTGTCGCTTCTCTGACGTTGTCATTTTTTCGACATTTTTGGGAGCTTTTTTTCTATGAAAGCTGAGTATCCTGGGTATCCTGCTCTGCCTTTGAGAAAATGAAAGCTCAGATGGGCCAATCAGGAATCTTCTCCTTATGAGGTCATAAGGGGAAAGGTTACCTCCCCTTTCTCTGCTTTGCCCGTCCAGAGAATTTGGCCCACCCATGAGAGAGAGAGAGAGACATCATGGCTTTCAAACGAGCAAAGTGGGAGTTGGTCAAGGACACACCCCCACCATCTACCTTGCCCCCCGCCCCTTCCTCCACCTTGCCCCCCCCTCTCTCCTCCTCAATAGCTACAGACACAGAAAAGGCACATCCTAAGGAAAGCTCAATGTGGGACTGGCTCTAGTGACTGTAATTCTGCACCAAGGCTGAATTTCGGGAAAGAGACTTCAGATCCACTATTAGGGGACCACTAAGGTGTATATAAAAGAGACTTCAGATACAGTATTAGGGGACCACTAAGGTCTCCAAATGTCCCATGTCATGGGACCTTTAAATAAAATCATATCAATAAAGTTAACATGTCTGGCCCTTGATGTGGCCCTCAGTGAAGTTGAGTTTGACACCCCTGCTCTGAATGAATGACCCAACCTGATATCATCTTTATGCACAGTAACTGAGAATTGTTTAAAATAATAGTCACTTACCATCTGGCCTTAGAATATCTTAAAATGCCATGTGAGACATGAGCTAGGAATAGATTGTGGTAGAATATGATAACTAGTGTGATGTTCATTGTATATGTTAATGATTGTGCTCTACACAGGTTGTTGAGAGCAGCGAGCGGAGATACCGGTCTGTTATCTGGGGTCCAACCTGCGACAGCTTTGACAAAGTAATTGACAACTACTGGATTCCTGAGTTGCGTGTGGGGGACTGGCTTCTCCTCGACAACATGGGCGCTTACTCTGTCAGTGCAACGTCTGACTTCAATGGCTTTGAAAGAGCGCACATTTACCCTGTTGTGACCGCTGAGACCTGGCACGCCTTAAACCTTTCTCACACCTTCAACATCCCTTAATGATCTGGTAACACTTCTGTTTGACAACAGCGCAATACTTGTCCTCTTATGAATATTTTGTAATGTAAATTAATATCTCTGCACCTGCGATCCACCATAGGATAATTTTCTTCCAGTTTAAAATGACATTTGTGAATTTTTGTTATATAATCATCCACTGTAGAGTTTCTGTCTGAGAGAATTAGATTACTTACTAACTAGATTTTATATTTAATTGTTTAAAAATAAATACACCATCTTTAACCACTATGATTTTTTGTGAGGGTCTGATGTGAACATTAGGGATATCCCAACAAGTTTACTTGGCCCAGATCCAGATCTGAAGCCTTTCATTTTTGTATATGTCGATACTGAGTCCGATTCGATATTGAGTAGTTTTATTGAGGATTTTATATAAGTATGTAGCTTCCACACACACACACACACACACATCCCACAACCCCATTGTAAACTGTCCCCTGTAGCGTTTAGTCAAATACTGTTTTTTATTAGTATGTTTTATGTTCTTTGTGTTCATAAGCTCTGTTTATGTCTGTCAGATAGTCTTTGTATACTGTATGTTACATGTCTCTTACACTCAACTGGGTTATGTAAGGTTTGTGGGTTTTTGTAATCATTTGTATAACACCTATGGCAAAACTTAATACATAAAATAAAAAGAGTATAGGCTCTAAATGAATGACCCAACCTGATATCATCTTAATGCACAGTAACTGAGAATTGTTTAAAATAATAGTCACTTAAACTGTTCCCAAGTCTTTCTAAAATCATTTCCCTGGTCGGCGAGGTAAAATTAACAAAGTTTCTGAAATCATATTCAGAAACCGTATCTCACTCAAAACACCATGGATGGATTTTTTTTCAAAGTTTGTATCCTGTTTTTTTCATAATATGGGCACTTTAATGTGATGGCTTGTGTTAACTATTTGATACAAAAATACAATTTTTACGAAGGTTTGAAGAGTTAAACAAGGTTTATTAGCTTTTGCAAGAGAACTACACTGTTTTGCTGATTCGGTGAAAGGTTTTCTGTTTTGTGTGTAGAGTTTTGCAAAAATAGGCAATAGTTAAAAAAAATTTGCCTAAGCCATCAGAAAAAACTGTAATAAAGTATACATCATTATTATTATTATTATTATTATTATTATTATTATTATTGTTGTTCAGTGTGTCTTATGACCACATGAGGGCGCCACAAAGTGTTGTTGCTACTTTTACTTAAGTTAAGAAATGAATACATCACTGTCCCAGTTTGTCTGTGTTTGCTTCGGTTTTTTACATCCACGTTACTTTTTTGACAATTTGGTTGAAAGAAACCCATATTTTTTATATAGAAACTTTTTGAAAATAGGTCAAATTTGACCCAAGGACAACAGGGGGGTTAAATAGCTGCACGATTCAATATAATTATATTACAATAAATGCAGCTTCACAACAAAAATGGCCTCATCAGGATTAAATGAGGAGAGGTTTAAAAGCACCATAGCTGTGGTTTAACCCAAAGTTCCTACCGTCTCCAGAACATGACTGATGACATTTAACAAAACAAATACCTTACCTTCCAGGCAACCAGAGAGCAAGCAAGAATAAAATGCTCTTCACAAGTAAAATAAACGATCAGTTCAGTACTTTCATTAAATATGGGTGTTTTAGTCAATATTATTGCATTTGAAAAAACAATGATAAAAGAACTTGACAAAAATGTCTTGAAAAAAGCTTCAGAAACGTGGGAAAAAATATATATATAAGAAATCTACAAAGACCTCGAAAAAAGTTACAAAAAACTTGGAAAAAAGTGACTAAAACGTCATAAAAGCTTCAAAAACGCCGGGAAAAGTGACAAATGTAGAAAAAAAAGTGACAAAAACATCAGGAAAAGCTACAAAAGTGTCCAAAAAACCCGACCAAAGCTATAGTGACGACCAAAAAAAAGTTTTAATTTGAAATTTTGACCCAGAAAGATAAAAGTTGCATGGTCGACAAGAAGACAACACAAGGGTTAACTTGCATTAGATTACTTTAAAAAAGCTTTGGACATCAATCTTTCTGTCAGATCACAAGTTTCATTTCCCCCTGCTTCAGTGTGTGTGTGTGTGTGTGTGTGTGTGTGTGTGTGTGTGTGTGTGTGTGTCAAAATAAAAATTCTTGATCTGTTCCTCAAATGAGGAAATCTCTTTTCATTGCAGCTCCAAATCTCCGCCGGTGAGAAAGAAAACTCGACTGGTGAGTAAAAATAAATAATCTCCAAACATTCAATAATAATTCAACATTACAACAATAGCGAAAATCAAAGCAACATAATATAACTTAAACATTTACATCATTTAAAGAGAAAGCCAACTCAATTATTATTTATCTGCAGTAAAGTTCAAACCTATGCAAATTTTTGTTGTTGAAATTAACTGAAAATCTATGTAAAACTGATGTTTTTTTTTTATTTAGAATTTAAATACTTGCCTATTTCTATTGTGTCTTTCCATGTGTTCAATATTTACACTAACATACTTTATCTTTGCAAACCAGCGTGCCAAATAATTCCACACAGCCATTTAGGTTGGCTATTTCTATGAAAAAGAACTTCTCAGTTAACATTTATCTTTAAAATGTGTTTGAGTGTCGTCAGTAGCGAGAAAACCAAAAATAATCGGTGCTGCCTACACCGTGTTATCCTCCTGCTAGCGTTAGCACCCAGGAGGCTGCAACAGGGCAGGTTTTAAACGTGCTTTTAGCCTCTTAACATGTTGGAGATGTCATTACAAGTGGCTACCCATGTGAATGGATTCCTTCTGAGTGAACACAGTGAATCTGACTGCAGTAGATGAGAAAGAAATGCATAAAAGTCGTGCTAATTCAGCTCTGGTTAGTTCTGGTGTTGAAACAGCAAGACGAGTGCTTAGGGACCGTCTACAAACTACAACACCGAAAAGAGATGCAAAAATATTTATTAATTTAATGATTAAATTGCCTATTTTTGAAAATATTTTCAATCATTAAACTGGTTGATTATATTCTGAAAACTTTGCTTCTTAATAGATAAGGTCTTATTGATGTTTAAAAGCCTTCTCCAACCTGTCAGAAATGTAATGAAGAAATGCTGTTGGCCTAGAAATATTCATATTTAAATAATGAGTCTGTATATACTAGCCTGGTCCTACCAGACTCTGGTACACTAGCCTGGTCCTACCAGACTCTGGTACATTAGCCTGGTCCTACCAGACTCTGGTACATTAGCCTGGTCCTACCAGACTCCGGTACACTACCCTGGTCCTACCAGACTCTGGTACATTTGCCTGGTCCTACCAGACTCTGGTACACTACCCTGGTCCTACCAGACTCTGGTACATTTGCCTGGTCCTACCAGACTCTGGTACACTAGCCTGGTCCTACCAGACTCTGGTCCATTAGCCTGGTCCTACCAGACTCCGGTACATTAGCCTGGTCCTACCAGACTCTGGTACACTAGCCTGGTCCTACCAGACTCTGGTACACTAGCCTGGACCTACCAGACTCTGGTACACTAGCCTGGTCCTACCAGACTCTGGTCCATTTCATTTGTACAGAGAGTCTGGCCACTCTCCATTGACAAGTGTTAACTTCCTTGAAGGCGGGTACTCTGTTGAAGTTTAAAACTATTGGATCTGCCCAGAGCCTCTCTGGATCTGCCATAACCAATCGCTAACATTTGGTCATGACGTCGGCTTAGCATCGCTAGCATTAGCCTTAGCCAACCCATTCACCACTCACGGAGCGAACTGGAAAATCAAACTGTTCCCGAACCCCGTGGGGGCTTCTGGATATTCTGCAGCGTTGCCACAACGGACCGAATGGCTTCGCTCGCGTCTTTCTCCGCCGCCGTTACGGAACTACAACTCAAACTAGCGCACAACCTCAACATCACCGTTCTCAGCCACTCCCTCTGTTCACTGATTGGACCGCCAAATGTTTGGCCGGAGAAAACCCATGAATATACCGCAAACCCAGACGGAGTACTGAAGGGAAATGAATATTGAGTACGTAGTATATACTGGAATCAATGGTGAAAATACCCAAGATGTGTTGCTAAGAAATTGACAAAAATACAGAGTGTCACAAACCAATAATTTAACGCAGGGGTCTTCAACGTTTATTAAGCCAAGGACCCCTTAACTAAAAAAGAGACGGAGCAGGGACCCCCTACTTCATATATTGTATAAAATGAGGTTGCATATAATATAAACAATAACAATAACGTGTAGGCGACCTAAAACCTTTATATTTTTGCATAGAATACCAAGCTATTAAAACAATAATTGTTGGCATGATTTTATAAATCATCTTTTAATATTAAACATGTGGCACAAGAATCTTAGGGTTAACTGTATGGGTAAATGGCTATCTTAGTGACTACCTTACCTATAGGCCAGTGAACCTAGCATCAGTGGTGATAGGTGGTTTTATTTGCTAATAATATGTCAGAATTATGTTAAGACATTTTAATTTATGAAAAAAACCTTTTTGACAATAATTTGGAGGCCCCACTGCAGTGACTCTGAGGACTTTAACGTGATATAATTTCTTCTCGTCATCTCTTGTGTTTTCTCGTCCATTCTACTAAACATCATGAATTGTTATATCCAGTGTTTTGGACCATGGGAGGTTATTATGGGCTAGCGGTTCTGGTGGGTGTGTCCTTGCTTCTGACGACCGGCCAATGTGACGTGAGCTGTAGCGGGTTGGACGGCCGACCGGGAGAGAGAGGAGCTCCAGGCAGAGATGGATATCCTGGAGCAAAGGGAGAGAAAGGAGAGCCAGGTAAATGACAGCCAGTTTTCCGAAACTTCCTATTTCATGGGATTTTTTTGTTTGAATATTTACTTTGTCCTTCCATGTAGTCATACGAAGGCAAAACCATGGGAAATAATCTAATCAACATTTTAGACAGTTTAGAAACAGCAGGGAGCATCATGATTCTTCATGATTCTCTTAATTGAAGCGGCTATAATCAATATTTTGAGCGCCTGTAGCGGCTGGGACAAAATATCGATAAGGCATTATATCGTGCTATCGTGCTATACAAGAATCGAAACGCTAGTGCCAAATATTGATATTTTAATGAATAAAATAAGGCGCTCTAAATAGATTTCCCTGCTCACAGCTTCGCTGCTTCATGGCTCCTCGTGGTGGCGCTCAACACATGAACAAGGGAGACTTGAACATGAGTTAAACAGCCGAACAGGAAGAGGTTTTCAACAGAATGGCAGACAGCAGTTTGAGGAAAATAACAGATGCCCCAGGCACGTTGAAGTCCAAAGTCTGGACCCAGAGTTGCTCTATAGTTGGGTCATTTTAATTTACAGACTGGAAAACTTGTGCTGCAGAATTGTGCTGTTTTCTAACACTTTGGACTTGCAGTGATTAAAGAGAGAAAACCTGCACTTAAACTTTTTACGGGCATTTTGTATTCATAGTTAGACCGATATTGTGATGTATAATTATTGGATTGTCTAGCAATATATGGATTATCGCAGAATTGCTGTATTGTGATATTATCGGTATCATGAGCCGTGTATCGTATCATGAGGTACCCTGTGATTCCCAGCCCTAATCATAACAATGCATTAAATAGGAATGTGAAAGGTGACAACCCTACAGAGAATGATCACCTGAATCTGCAGCTCCCCTCGACTTTACAGTTTAAACTCATTGTTTAGCTGTCCGGCTGCAACTTTACTGTTTTGATTCACTCTCACCGCTCTCATAGCGCCGTTTTCAGAGAAAAATGTGTAAAAAGCCACTGTACACTACCTGCTCAGCAGTAAACAGCAGACAGTCACAGTTAGAGACTAGCTGGTGAACTTAGTAGAGTAAAGAGCCAGACAAAACACAGAGCTAAAAGATAGGGAATAATGGAACTACATTTATCAGGTGGCCAGGTGATAATATTGCTGGATATGTAAATAAGCAATGCCAGCAATTTCAACATATCATCTTGGCCGAAAAATCTGTTATTGCAGGTTGAATCATTCGTCTGTTTGTCTTCAGTTGTGATGGTTGAAGGTCCGGTTGATCCAGGCGTCCTGCTGAGGCTGAAGGGGGAGATTGGGAATCGTGGCTCGCAAGGTGTCATGGGTCCTAAAGGTTACCGTGGAGCTCTGGGAACAGCAGGCTCCCCAGGGACGGCTGGTCGCCCCGGCCCCGACGGGAAGAGCATCGGCCACGGTAATAAAAAGACTGATCTGATTCTACAGCTTACAGTATATATCCTGGTAAACTCATATGTAGGAAACTATTATCTGACAGGACAGAAAACACAGCAGAACCAAAACTTTATTCAATTTTATCGCATTTAAAAAAAAATTGATAAAAGAACCTTGAAAAAAGTTACTTAAATGTTGTAAAAGCTTCAAAAAACGTAGGGAAAAGTGTTTAAAAACTTGTAAAAAAGTGACAAAAAAGTGTGTGTGTCTGTGTGTGTGTGTGTGTGTGTGTGTGTGTGTGTGTGTGTGTGGTTTCTAGGAGGACAGCAGTCCCATCTGCAGGCCCGTTCAGCCTTCTCCGTGATCAGGACTGATAGAAGTTATCCTCGCGTTGGCCAGGTTCACACCTCTCTGTCTAATGTTCAAAATCTGCAAATTATCTAAAAATAGAATTCTTTATTTCTTTTTTCATGTCTGCTGGAGTATGCCTTTTACTACTTCCGTACAAGATCTGAGTACTTCTTCAACTACTGGGCAGTAGTAGTAGTAGTAGTAGTAGTAGATTGTCCCTAAACCTCACCATCAACAGTTTTCATAGGAACTACTAAATAAATAGTGTTACAATTAATTGTTAATGTTCATATTCATCATGTAAAGATAATTGGAAAAATATGTCTGTGTGTGTGTGTGTGTGCGTGTGCGTGTGTGTGCGTGTGCGTGTGCGTGTGTGTGTGTGTGCGTGTGCGTGTGTGTGTCTGTGTGTGTGTGTATGTGTGTGTGTGTCAGGTGGTAACCTTCCAGAATACTGTGGTCAACACACCTGAGGACTTCAACGCAGCCACAGGTCACTTCACCTGCAGAGTATCTGGGGTGTATTACTTCACCTTCCACTCTGTGGCCAAGGTAACACTCTTTTCTACTGCTGCACTTCTTCATATGATACATAAATGGGTTAGGGGTTAAATACAAAGAACTCCATCGCCGAAGGCGGCAGGGTTCCGATTGCACAAACTACCACCAGGAGCTGAATTCCGCCTGTCCCCACCCAGGGGAGGGTCCCTCTGCACAATAGTGGTGCTGATGACCCTACAGGGGTTAAGGTTAGGGGTTGGGGGAGTGGTTATGGTTAGGGGAAGGGGGAGGGGCTTAGGGTTAGGAAAAAATGGTTGGGTTTTTGGCAAAGGGAAATGGGATTTTAGTGTTAGGCATAGGAAAAATTGAGTGCTTAATGTTAGGGAAAAGGCTCTGGGCTAGGGTTAGGGTTAGGGTTAGAAATAACTAGAAATAACAGGGTTAGGGTTATAGGTTATAGAATAAATAACAACAAGAAAGTGTTATTTATGTAATCTGCAGTGGTGGAGTACAGGACCTTTAATAACATACAGCATTAAAATACAATGTACACATTAATGGAGCAGTAATATCAATCCAGAAACTTTTTTTTTTAAGATTATTTTTGGGCATTTCCACCTTTAATGGATAGGAAAGCTGAGATATGAAAGGGAAGAGAGAGTTCAGAAGACATGCAGGAAACTGTCACAGGTCAGACTCGAACCCTGGACCTTCTGCATCGAGGAATAAACCTCTACATGTGTGCACCCACTCTACCAAATGAGCTAACCAGCCACATCCAGAAGCTATTTCACTGACAGGGAATATTTTGCAGAACAATGAATACTTTTACTTTTTGATACTTAAAGTACATTTAGCTTAAGTATGGTTTTTGAATGCAGGACTTTAACTTGTAGTGAAGTATTTTCACAGTGTGGTATTAGTTATTTTACTTAAGTAAATTATCTGAATACTTCTTCCCCCACTGGTAATCTGCACCTACAGCTCCATCATCAAACTGCTTTACAGTTGTTCTGTGTTTTGTGTGTTTTTTAGGTCAGCGTGTGTCTCTATATCGCCAGTGACGCTCTGCTGGACAAGTTGGGATTCTGTGATTACAACAGGAACAGTGAGCAGGTCAGTTTCAGAGCCATGGAGCCCAACAGACGTCTTTGAATTTCTCCTCCCAAGAAGAAACATTACTAGCCTAGAAATCTAGACGCACCCTAGCGGCTGCAAATTACATTTGCAGCCACGGTCGTCTAGCAACTCTCCGTTGGCGTGCGAGCTGGAAAAACCAAATACATAATTATTATTGTCTATAATAGACATAATAGACATAATAGACAATAAGCCATAAACCAATTAAACGTATGTATAACTGACTAAACCATAAGCCCATCATACACGTGTCTCCCCAGCACAAAGCTTCCTAGGGGTAGGGTTGGGTACCGTTTGGATTTTTACGATTCTGATGCCGAACCGGTACTTTTAAAACGATTCCAATTCCTAAACTGATTCTTGAAAAATGACCTCAAAGAAAGGCTTTTATAGAGTTTTTTTTTAATTTAATTTAACAATAAATTTAAGTTTTAAAGTACTTAAATATATAATAAGTATAGTATTTTACATCCGTTTTGGTGAGCCCAGAGGGAAAATATGGCATTTTAAAAATAGCCTACATTTACGGTAGCTAGCTAACGGTAGACTACAGAGAAAGGGCGATGTTTTTACGTCCGTTGGGGAGCGACAGAGGGAAAATATTTCAGACGACACATTAAGTGGAACCGAAATGTGGAACCGAAATTTGCGTTCTAATCCGGTTCGATTCCTATCGTTTGCATAGGAACTGGTTCCATAGCGGAACCGGGTTTCGGTACCCAACCCTACCTAGGAGCCCTCCAGAAAACTCTGCTACTTTCCCCATTTTCAAGTATAGACATCCGGGGCCCTATTTTAACGATCTAAGCACATGGCGTGAAGCACCTGGTGCAGGTGCGTTTAGGGCATCTCCAAATCCACCTTTGCTAGTTTGACGGCGGAAATAAAGGTCCGTGTGCCGGGCACATGGGTCTAAAGGGTTGTACTTAGTGTCTTCATTAATCATAGCATCAAGCATATTGTGCGCACTATGCATAAGCTTAGGCGCATTTTACTAATTTGCTGTTAAAATAACAATGAAATGCTGCGTTATTGACTTTAGACCAGGTTTTTGTTGGTCAATGGCGCGATCACTTCCCGCTGCCTCAAGATAGCAATACTCCCAGAATGTACCTGAACACACCTCCCTATAAGACCAGCACGCCCAGAATGCACCTGAACACACCTCCCTGTAAGACCAGCATGCCCAGAATGCACCAGAACACACCTCCCTGTAAGACCAGCACGCCCAGAATGCACCTGAACACACCTCCCTGTAAGACCAGCACGCCCAGAATGCACCTGAACACTTAAACTAGCAAAGACACTTGGGTCGAGCTTTGCGCTGCGCTGTGCCGGGTTCAAGATAGGGCCCCCAATCTGGCAGACCTTTGACTTTTTTTTCAAACACCACCACCCCTAGCCATCTCACAAGCCCACTCCTGGATTGATGGCACACCTTCATTCTTCCATCCTCTTAAAATAATCGGTCTGGCTATCATTAAACTAGTCTGGACCCAGCTTCTTATGTGCTTATCCATCCTGCTTAGGATTGACCCATCTCCCAGAAAAAATCATCTTGGGCTGAATGGAATCTGGGTCCCTGCAATCTGACATAGGCCATCATGTATTGGCTGTAGTTTTTTAATTCTTGAGTCCCATCAGATAGATTTTCATCGATAATGGTGGTTACAACTCCCATGATCCCACGCTGCTTCACGACATCTTCAAGGTCCGTCTTTTGTTTCGATTGAGGGACCCCCTCGCAGCAGACATTACATACTGTTCGTTTAAGTAAAGGATTTGACTACTTCTTCCACCATTTCTGAGTATTGTCATGAAGCCTTGCTTTGATTTGCTGTGTTGTGTTTCAGGTGCTGTCGGGCGGCGTGGTTTTACAGCTGACAGCCAGACAGAAGGTTTGGCTTGAGTCCTTTAAGGACCAGCAGAGACCATCTGAACTAACAGACAGCCAAGAGAAACAGATCATCTTCAGCGGCTTCCTGCTCTTCGCAAACACAGAATGAAGTTCAGTCGTACACTCAATCATTTTCCTACAACATGGAGTCTGAAAACTTTATGAATTTAACATGTAAACGTTTTTTTTCAGTGGGCAAATTCACCATAACACAGTATCACAGTTATATTTGTGAATCTTTTGATTTTGTCTGTACGTGCTATTAAAACACAATTAAAGTTGATTATTGAGTCTGGGTATGTGTGGTATGATTAAAGGTATCCCCGCTGCTTTCATGTCATCATGGTTCACATAGTTTCAAAAGCAGTGATGGAAGCATTATTCAAATATTTTGAGTAAAAGTAGCAATACTGAAGTGTAAACATACTCTGTTACAAATAAAAGTCCTTCATTCAAAATCATTCTTAAGTAAAAGTACAAAAGTATAAGCTTCGACGAAATACTTAATGGCCCATTTTTGAATATAATATATTATATTACTGAATTATATTGTATCTAATTAAGCTATCTAATTGTAATAATTCAGGCTGTTCTCATGAACCATTCATACATATACCTACAAAAGTGATTCAAGTGAGTCATTTGGATATATTCAAAAACACAGCAGCGGGAGAGCGGAGTAATGTCCTGGAAGAAGTTAAGGAAAAAACACAAAACCTTTTCTCAGGAAACAGGTGATTCTGTCCTGGGATTACTGCTTAGAGGCGCTGACACACCAACCCGATTATCGGCCGTCGGACAGTGTGGCGAGGTCGGTGACTCAAGTCTGTTCGGTGTGTTCATTTTGACCGATTTTACTTGTTGAATCGGCCTGTGGGCAGTCGGACTCAATGACCAATCTGATTGGTGGAGTGCTAGCCCTTGACTAGTGAATCAGTGCACGAGAAAACCGGAGCTGACAACGCCAATATCTTCTTATTATTCACCGTGGTATTCTCTTCTGTTCAGCGAGTAATGACAACAAGGATCCTTCTTGACTACTATCACCTCTCTCTGATGAATACGAGGACTGACCACAGCGTGCTCTGTGTTTACGAGGTCTAGACAGATATTCCCTCATTTTTTTGGGCGACAATACAGATTAGCGCCGCCTGCTGTTATGGAGACGTATTACGTCTCGCGCACGCGCAGAACGTACGCTCAAGTCGGCGTCTCTTCGGTGTGTTCTGAGGCACTTTATGGACTGACGCGAGCCGAATGATCAGTCTGACTGTCTTTTCTGCTGACGGTTAGCCATCAGGTTGGTGTGTCAGAGCCTTTAGTGTATCTCTAGTTTGTCTGTCTCCTTTCTCTTTTCAGTTTTAGCTTTTTCATTTGCTTCAGTTTGTCCTCAGGAGTCCGATTTAGTCATTTAACCAGTTGTCGAAAATCACAGTACATTTACTCCAGTACAATTCTGAGTAAGTTGTACTTTATTTGAGTATTTCCATTTTCTACTACTTTTTATTCCACTACATTTTGGAAGCCTATATTGTAGTTTTTACTCCTCTACATTTATTTAATGTCGGGTTGGTGTATCAGAGCCTTAAGGCGGCGGGTGTTTTAACCCAAACCACAATCTTTTTTCTAATCTCAACTACTTGTTTTGGTGTCTAAACCTAACAGTCGATGCCCTTTACCTGGCTCACAGTCACCTTTCGTCAGCTAAACTCAACTGCAATGGTGGCTGAAACGACCAGCACCTCGTGGATTCCTATACCCCACTCACAGTCACTTTTATATGCACTGAATTAAACTGTAAAGGCCGCTAAACTTCAGTCGTGTGACCGCCGAAATTTCATATGAATTGTTGTGCAAGTTTTTGCACAATATCATACAAACCCGATCATGAGAATAGGGCTGTGTATTGGCAAGAATCTGGCAATACGATATGTATCGCGATACATGGGTCACGATTCAATATATTGCAATATATTTCGATACTCTGCGTAAGGCGATATTTTGGGATTTTTTTAAAGTATAATTTTAGAAAAACTAATATTTAAAAAAAAAAGACATGATGTTCATAAAAGTCAAAGAAGTTTACTTTAGGTAAAAAATTCAGTACACAGAAAATCAAACTTCCAGTTGGGGATTGTGGTTCCCAGGTTCTTAGTGAGCTAATGTTGATATGCTAAAGTAGGACAAAGTTCAGCCATAGCTACGTTGTTAGCTTCTAGCAAAATGTCAGGCACTGTTAGGGACAGTAAACACTTTTAGGCACTGTTAGGCACGGCTAGGCACTGTTGGGCACTTGTAGTCCAGCCGGAAGTAAAGGCTGGACTACAATAGAGCTGTTTGGAGCAGTTTGTGAACAGTGTTCTCTGTTGGAGATGGTAAGTCCCTTTGGGGTGGACATTGGGCTTTTTCACTTTGTAAACCTATAACATGCACAAAAAAGATATATAACACAATAAAGGAAAGGGAAAAAGCAAAAAAACAGAATATGAGCACTTTAACTTTAAAAGTTTTTTTAAAAGCAGACAGAGAGTTTTCACAGACAAATAGACGAAGTGGCCAGCCAACACATATATGAACAGTGACATCTTTAAACACCCTGACCAAATACACCAAAACATCTTCCTACATATTCAAATTATAAACAAATAAAATACTGACCTGTTCAAAATGTCAGCATTGAACATCTCACAGAAGGGAAGATGGAACGGAGATACCCTGACATTTTTGCAAATGGACGTCCTTACCCAGACTCAGGTCAGAAAATCAACAAAGCTATGCTAGCAGTTTCCCTCCACTTCCATTCTTTGTGCTAAGCTAGGCTAACCACGTACTGGACCTAGTTTAAAATGTCAATAATTCACAAACCACTTTTTTTAATTAATTTTGGGCCTTTCAAGCCTTTATTTTGACAGGACAGCTTAAGACAGGAGATGGGAGAGATAGGGGGAATGACATACAAAAAAGGAATTGAACCTGCGGCCGCGTGAGGAATGAGCCTTTGTACATTGGGCGTACGCTTAACCAGGAGAGCTATCCAGGCGCACCACAAACCACTTCATGTTCATCACCAAATCTCTGCTATCAAATGAATAACTTTAGCGGAGGAGAGCGGCATGCTGTAGATCAGGGGTTGCGAACCTGTGGCTTTTGAACCGTATACAGATGTGAATAACAAAGACTGTCAGGTTTCCCACTGAGTCAATCTAAGTAAGAAAAATAATATGAAAATTGCTATGTATTATGACTGCTATTAGATCTGGAAATCACTGTTGCTGTTGTAGTGTGGACGTGCATGTGTTGCGTGGCTTTTTTCTATGGTGTGTGTTTTTTTGTGGCTCTTTATGCTGAACTGGTTGGCCACCCATGCTGTAGATAGACTGTTACAGGCTCAATGTAAATGCTTTTTCTAAAATAAACATTACAGCTGTCTGTATAATATCCCCTTAATTCCCACAGTTCTGTGTGTTGCCCCATCACATTGAAAAGTTTCGTGCAACCCCTGTGCAGGCTATGGAAGTGAAACGTCTTTGTTTTTTTGCACACTTCTTCTTTCTGTGAACTTTAGCCACTTTGCCATGGCCTCAGTCTACCTCCTCTTAGAACAAGAGGTGGCAAACCATCACACTATCACATGTGTGTAATGTCCAGGTGTCCACATACGTCTGACCATTTCACTGCTGCTGATTTTGTGTCAGTTTTACAGCATGCTGCTGCTGTAAAAAGTTATAAATCTAAATACAGAAAAGGTTGATAAACATTCAAAAATCTCTCTCTCTCTCTCTCTCTCTCGCGCTTTTTTCTCTATCTCTGTCTGTCTCTCTCTCTCTATGTCTCTCTCTCTCTCTCTCTCTCAATTCAAAGGGGCATTAAAGTTTCAGTAACAATGTTGCTAAAGCATCAAAATACAATTTGTCCAAATATTAACACAATATTAGGATTGATTTATAATAATTAGTACATTGTGTGCGTGCGTGCATGTGTCTCTGTCGCTCAGATTGAGGCATATTGTACATATTGGGCAGCAAGATATGCCCTGTCTCCTTCTTCAAGGAGAACTTTTCATTTTGAAAGGACACTCAGCTCTTTGAAATCTGGGATTACAGAGGTACATTTGTTAAAATAATGTTTTTGTGTGTCATTGAATGCGTTACATTATAAAATGCTCTAAATCTAAATACAGAAAAGGTTGATAAACACGTTTAAACTCTCTCTCTCTCTCTCTCTCTCTCTCTCTCGCTCTCTCTCTCTCTCTCTCACTTACTCACTCTGTCCCTCCAGCTTTCAATAACTTCCCAAAATTGCAGAACTACATACAACAGGCTCTGAAAATTATTTCTGACGTTAAAGCAGCTGCAGGACTCGGAGCTTCACTTGAGTTTGCTCTGAACTCACCGAGGTGGTTTTGATTCTTCTTTCTGGTTGCTGAGGTGAGTTTTATTCATGTTTTTACATTCATTTCCCATGACTGTGTGTTGATTGCAGTTTATCAGATTGAAGTCAACAACATTAATTTGTAAAAGAGAATCCGATAATCTGCGGTTTCTCCTTTCTTTGTCATTATGATTGCGTTTTTATTTTTATATTAAAAGAGAACTTTGATATTTGATCATAATCTGACCTCCGTTTCTTTCGTTACACTGAAGCTAATTTCTTTGCTTTCTTTCTCCCTCTCCTCCTCCCTTCTTCTCTCCTTTCCCCTGGCCTCCTCGCTTCTGTCCTTGTTTCCTCTTTTTCTCTTCTCATCTTTCCTTGTCTTCTTCTCTTATCCCCTTCCCCACGTCTCTTCCTTTCTTGTACTCTACTTTTTCCTCCTATCATCTCCTCCTTTCTCCTCCATTATCTCCTTCTAACCTTCTATTCGTCTTTCCTTATTTCTATGGGTTTCTTCGTTCCTTTCCTCCTCTGCTGTCTTCTTCTTTCTTCGTCTTTTCATCACCTCTCTTTCTCTTCTCTTGTTTAATCTCCTATCTTCTTACGTTTCCATCTCCCTTCCTTCTCCTTTTTTTAATTTCCTCGTCTCCTCTCATCTCTCCTTGTCTCCTCATCCCTGTCAGGTTCGTCATCATGCTCCATCGTTGTTTTCTCACGATCGGAGCTCTACTCTCATTGGCCACACACCTGCTGGTCGCCATGGAGTCCTGCCCGGCAACAGGGATGCCTGGGATGCCAGGTAAGTGCATGCATGTTTGTATTTGTGTATATATATATATATATATATATATATATATATATATGTATGTATATTATTTAGTTTTCTTTTGTTTGTTAATCTGTCTGTCTTTCTGTCCTCAGGTATTCCTGGGCTGCCTGGCAAAGACGGTCGTGACGGAGAGAAAGGACAGAAAGGACTGCCAGGTATCGAACACACGGTTCACACAGTTCACACGGTCCCAGCCTGCACTCACAGAATTACGTGAAATGATCATGAACTGTTAACACCGCATTACATGGTGGTGGCCACACGGAATGTGTGAATATTCCGTGTGGCCACCACGGAAAACGCCAGTGTAAAGTCAATGAGAAGATGATGTAGCATTAAGATCAACTACGGTAGTGAGTACTATGAAAGCCCGAAAATCCGCGTAGGGAGGTTGGTTGGAGGGGTGGATGTGTCAAACAACACAGGACTTAGGTGTTTAGGGGTTAGGGGGTTAGAATTACAGCCACTAGAGCCAGTCCCACAAGGAGCTTTCCTTAGTATGTGCCATTTCTGTGTCTCTAGCTACTGAGGAGGAGAGAGGGGGGGGGCAAGGTGGAGGGTGGGGGTGTGGTCTTGACCAACTGTCACTTTGCTCGTTTGAAAGCCATGATGTCTCTCTCTCTCTCATGGGTGCACCAAATTCTCTGGGCGGGCAAAGCAGAGAAAGGGGAGGTAACCTTTCCCCTTATGACCTCATAAGGAGAAGATTCCTGATTGGTCCATCTGAGCTTTCATTTTCTCAAAGGCAGAGCAGGATACCCAGGGCTCGGTTTACACCTATCACCATTTCTAGCCACTGGGGGACCATAGGCAGACTGGGGGAACTCATATTAATGTTAAAAAACCTCATAAAGTGACATTTTCATGCCATGGGACCTGTAACTTGTTTTTCGTGATTATGTGAAACTGCCCCAGATTTTGACAGAATTCTGTGAGATCAGGTTGCACGGTTCACATCTGGGATAGGATTTCTTAAAAATTAATCGCAATCGTTTCGGGCGGCGCTAAGACCTGGACGCAACCACAGTGGCTCTGCAAAATAGTCTCGGGAAGCACCCTGCAAAAGAAGACACCCCATACAATATTAAATTAAGTTAACTGATCTCACAATACAGTAACGTGAGCTATTTAAATTAGCTGATACATGGTTAAACATCATTTGCTGTTATGTTGTTGTGTATCGGCCAGCAAATCCCGTTATGAATCGGGGCCCAACACCTCCCAGTTAGAGAGTTAATTCCGTAAACATATGTTTTGTAAATCTTTACAATCATTTGCCAAAAATAAAAAGCACGCCTGCCTTGTTGCACGCGGAATTTAAGAACAGCAACACAAAGAAGGTGAGGGGGCGCCGGATTATCCGGAAAATGAACTGTTTGTCCAGACAAAGAACATCCATACTGGTCCAGGGGTGTCAAACTCAACTTCACTAAGGGCCACACTGGAAAATGAGAATCATATTAAGGGCCAGACATGTTTGACATGCTTTTTTCAACCGAAAAGTTGAAAAACACCTTTGACTGTATTATTTATGTCTCATATAGCTTTCTCACTAACAGTTTGGTTGACATAAAGCCCTAAAGAGTCAGCAAAAAAGTTCCTTAGCCATCATAGAGTTTAGCAAATCAAAAATGTATTATTTTTTCACAGCCTGAATATGTAAACTCTCTGGTGCTATGGCAATTTATGAGCCTCAAAGTCGGCAAATCTGCCAAATTCTGCTTTTGAGTGTCGCACAACTGCAGTCTGTAAAACAGTTTCCCGTCTTTTTGGTTTGGTTCACATCTAAAATCTATTGTGAACATAAATTGATATGCACATATTATATGATCAAAATTTGCAAGGGGCCAGATTTGGCCCGCGATCCTTGAGTTTGACACGGGGTCTAAATCTTCTACACATACTAGATAGAATACAGTGAAGTAAAAAACATGAATGCGAAGAAGTCTTTCTGCACAGGCAAATAAATCCCCAAAATGTTGAACTATTCCTTTAAACTGTCCAAAACAGCAGCTCAGTGTGGCCGGTTGATATGTGTTCAGCATGTTGTCGCTGTTTACAGGAGCAGCCTGGCAGGGCGGCCTCGGCCCTCAGAAGGGAGAGAAGGGGGAGCCGGGCCAGTTGGGGTTTCCTGGAAAACGAGGACAGAGCGGTGAACCGGGAAAACCTGGGATCCCAGGAATTGCTGGACCTCCAGGGGCACCGGGAGAACCAGGGTATGTAATCAGAGCAAGGCACTTGAGCAAGGCACATGACAGCAGGGGCGGATCTAGCGGGCTGGCATAGGGTGGCAAATGCCCCCCTAAAAGAAAGCCTTGCCACCCCTGCTGCCACCCCAGTTGGCAGCAACGAATTAAAAGTTACGGCCAATTTGACCATTTACAAGCGCGAATCTCCAAAGTCTGACTGCAGTCAGTCAAAAACTGTTTGCTTCCTCATCACCTGTCTTACCTTAATACCTTTCCTGTGATAAAGCCCCTTACTTCCATCATACTTCTATCTCCTATTAAGTGAGATCACATTGTATGGTCGCCTCAAATGCAGGACACTGATTGCATGAGATTAAGTTTGTCTGTGTAAGTTTGTAAATGGCAGCCTGTGCCCTTTTGTAGTGTGCACATACTATTTCTCATCACACTGTGATAACTGTGATTAAATTCAGTATATATACGTCTGCCATATGTTGCCACCCCTCAAAAAGTCCTGCCCCCCCTCTCGCCACCCCATAAATATTTGCATATTCCTAAATAACGTGGGGTTCAATATAGTCTGACGTGGTCATACTCAGATTCTAGACAGAATATGAGTCTGGTACTGCTCCATTGGGCTGTGATTATGGGGCGTGTTTCAACCGACCGGAAAGAAAATGCCTCTGCACTCAATTGGATAGACCTACAACCAATCAGAGCAACAGATAGACCTACAATCAATCAGAGCAACAGATAGACCTTCAACCAATCAGAGCAACAGATAGACCTATAACCAATCAGAGCAACAGATAGATCTACAACCAATCAGAGCAACAGATAGACCTTCAACCAATCAGAGCAACACATAGACTTACAACCAATCAGAGCAACAGAGACAGACGTCACAGAAGCTGCAAGTCAAAGGCAGAGGCAGCAGTTTCGGTGTCGTGCGGACGGTTGTGGCGATGTGTATCCATACGTGATCGTGGTTCTCTGTTCCTCTTTTAAAATTAATGCGCTGTCGATATTTTCTACAACAGACGCAATGGCAGCCATCTCTGTTGTAAACAAATTCAACCCAAGCACTCTTTGGTGACGTGGTTGATTACGTTACTGTTGATCATCTGTCCATCATCGTATAAAGCCCGACCCCTGACAATTTGATTGGTCTGAACAGCTCTGGTTCGAGCGTAGTTGCTTCACAACGGATCAAGTCCAGACCGAACTTCCAGACCTCAAATTCTGTGGGCAGGGCTAAGTTCGGCTGGTATCCATGCTAGGTTCAATGGACCTTTTTCACAGCAGACATGTTGACTTGTCATAGTAGGAAAAGCACAGCTGAAACTGATAACCTTAACGATGGCTCAGTTCCATCAAGTGTCCCAGTAAGATATTTCAGTGAGTCAGCATGCACAATACCAGGACCTCTCCTAAGTGGAATGCAGCCATCATTAATGGTTTCATACCAGGACCTCTCCTAAGTGGAATGCAGCCATCAGTAATGGTTTAATACCAGGGTCTCTCCTAAGTGGAATGCAGCCATCAGTAATGGTTTAATACCAGGACCTCTCCTAAGTGGAATGCAGCCATCAGTAATGGTTTAATACCAGGGTCTCTCCTAAGTGGAATGCAGCCATCATTAATGGTTTAATACCAGGACCTCTCCTAAGTGGAATGCAGCCATCAGTAATGGTTTAATACCAGGGTCTCTCCTAAGTGGAATGCAGCCATCAGTAATGGTTTAATACCAGGGTCTCTCCTAAGTGGAATGCAGCCATCAGTAATGGTTTAATACCAGGACCTCTCCTAAGTGGAATGCAGCCATCAGTAATGGTTTAATACCAGTACCTCTCCTAAGTGGAATGCAGCCATCGTTAATGGTTTTGAACACACCTGTGCTTTTCCTACTATGACATGTCAACATGTCTGCCGTGAAAAATGTCTATGGCACAGGTGTCAAACTCAAGGCCCGCGGGCCAAATCTGGCCCCTCGCAGATATTGATCCGGCTCTCATATCAATTTAGGTTGACAATAAATGTTGGCACACGTAGTTTTTTTTACTTTTGCAGACGTTTTTTTCAACATTTTTGCCACTTTTGCAGAGGTTTCTTTGGTGCTTTTTCCAATGTTTTTTTCCGATGTTTTAGTAACTTTTTCCAGCATTTTTTTTGCCACTTTTTCCGAGTTTTTTTGCTGCTTTTTTCAATGTTTTTGCCACTTTTTCAGACGTTTTTGATGTTTATGCGATGCCGGCTAAGGAACTTTTTCCCGACTTTTTTAGGACTTTATGTCGACCAAACTGTAAGTGAGAAGACTTTATTAGACATGCGATAATACGGTCAAAGATATTAGATTTTTCTTAAACTCTACATCTGGCCCTTGATGTGATTCTCATTTCCAGTGTGGCCCTCACTGAAGTTAAGTTTGGTCTATGTGGGTCCCCAGCAGGTTAAAGCAGCTCTGAGCATTACTGTGTTGTTTTCTGTGGCTGCAGGGCTGCTGGAGTCCAGCAGCAGGCGGCCTTCAGCGTGGCCAGAGGAACCAACGAATATCCTGAGAAAGCCAGCATCATTCGGTTCACCAAAGTCATCACCAACATCAATGATGACTACGACACCAGTACAGGACGCTTCAGGTGAGAAACCATCTGTTTCTTTTCATATTTTACAGAAACCAATGAAGATGTTTTTTTTTACTACAAACTTGTATGATAATCAAACAAACGTATTGTTATTTTTGTAAAGGTCAGACTACATTTTTTTTGTATGAGCTCATTGTTTGCAGTGTTTGACTCGCAGCTGAAATTCAACGAGAACACAGACTGTATACAGGGGCGATTTTTTTAAATGGGGTGGCACAGGGGTGACCAATGAACAGTCTGACATTCTATCAGAATACAGATTAGAAAATCTGCTTGGAAATATAAGAAATATTGGATAGAAAAACACAATGTAAATCTGCTCAATAAAACATCACGTTCATTTTTAGCTTCACTTGTTTTTATTTTAAACAAATTGTAGCCTATACGATTAGAATACACATTTTCTATAGGCTCAGTCTGACACTTAAAAAAAAAAGTCAGTCGAGTCAGACCTGGGACGATTTCCTGCATGTCTTCCCCCTTTCATTGCTTTCCTATCATTAAAGGTGGAAATTCCCAAAAAATAATCATTAAAAGAAATAAATTATCAGAGCAGGTAGTCAAGTGACAGTACGCTGATCCAATAGAAATCCCAATTGTCAGATTGACAGCACTTTAGCCCAATGGATTTGTGTGCTGGTTTAATGGGTTGTCTGTGAAAGACAAAAACTGTCTAAATAAGTTCAAGGTCTGCTCCAAGATCACTGGAGTCCAGTGGAAAGACCTCACCTGCATGGAAAACCCATCATTATGCAAATTATTTTATTCTTTCAGCTATCAGGCTACTAAACACAACCCGTTGATCTGTGCAGGTGTTGTGACATGCTAATGTTGATGTTTTGATTGTTGTCTTTAGTTATGCATTTACTTATTTTATTTACACTGATGGGATTGACTGTAAAAATGAATTGTCTCTTGGGGATTAATGAAGTATTCTGAATCTGAATGTCCTAGTGAGTGTAATGTAAACGTGACTTGTCTACAGCCACGCTAGCTGCTCTGTGAGGCTGTACATAGTGGTGCTTTGAGCTAAATGCTAATGCTAGCTTGGCAACATGGTCAGAACAAAAGTGCTGATTTGTAGCAGGTTTTAATGTTTATCTTGTTCGCTATCTTAGTTTAGCGGGTTAGCATGCTAACATTTGTGTTAATTAATTAGCACTCAACACAAAGCACAGCAGAGGCTGACTGAATGTCATGAGATTTGTTGGTGTTTGGTCATGAACCAATCCAGTATTGGATGCATTTTAATTTTGACATGATAATGGCTCTAGAAGAAGAATTAAGGTATCACTAAGTTATTAAGATAGAATAGGCTAGTTGTGTGTACATCCACAAAACCTGAGTATTCTGTACCAAATTGCATGGCACAACATCCAATAGTTGTTGAGACAACAATAAATGTCAACCTCATAGTGGCACTACAGGAAAAGTCTGGGGCTTCACCAAAGTCAGTAGGATTAGTAGGATTTATCCTCTGGGGAACATGAATCTTTGTGCAAAACTTGATGAAATCCATCCCATAATTGTTGAGATATTTTAATCCGGACCAAAGTTTGGACAAACCGACAGAACGGCATCCATGTAATGTCACTAGCTAGCATGGCTGAAATCTATTTTTATAAATTAATACATTTTTCCCTGGTTGATCTGGAATTTTTAAAGCAAGCCAAATAAAATAAAACATTTCTGTTCCTACAAGACTTCCAGTGTGGTCAAGCTGCACAACCAGATAGTAGAAAAAAATAATGATTGAATGTGAATAAATCAAGTTTGTGTGTTGTAGGTGTCGGGTCCCGGGAACGTACTACTTTGTGTACCACGCCTCTTTAGATGAACGACTGTGTGTGCTGATGAAGCTGGGAGAAACCCTGCTGGCGTCGTTCTGCGATCATCGCCGCGTCAGGAGACAGGTACGAGCATAACACAATACTATACTCCAGAATTATTTTACGTTAGCTGATCCTGGATAGCAAAACATGGCATTTCCAAATCTGGAAAACTGGGCACATGAAAGTCTAGATTTGACAGTGCTGTCACAGTCGAGTGCAAATGTGAGTTGTGCAAGCGTCACTTTGCGACACACAGGTAGGGTAGACCAGATTTCATGTGGATCTGTTTTGCTGGTAGCAACAGAATAATGAGATAGGTACATGACATAGCAGCAATTTATTATTTAGCATCACAGCTTCACGGCATGATCCCTGATGTCAGTTCTAGATTAGAGGCCGAAGTAGCCTCCAAGAACCTGCTAACGAGAGACTTCTGTAATGTCTGAAGTAGCCTCCAAGAACCTGCTAACGAGAGACTTCTGTAATGTCTGAAGTAGCCTCCAAGAACCTGCTAACGAGAGACTTCTGTAATGTCTGAAGTAGCTGACAAGAACCTGCTAACGAGAGACTTCTGTAATGTCAATACAATAAAAATGGACCTACATAACGAAGTTCGTTCACTGCTGGCTACAAGTTAGCAATCAAACACAACAAAGGCTGTCATTTGAATGGCGTTTTCAGTTAACGTTAGCAATCAAACAATCATAGATAGCTAAACGTTTGCCGGTTTCGGATCCCTTGGCGTTATGCCGTAAACCGTTTAAATCTAGGGTTGGGTACCGTTTGGATTTTTACGATTCCGATGCCGAACCGGTACTTTTAAAACGATTCCGATTCCTAAACCGATTCTTGAAAAACTGAAAAACTACATCAAAGAAAGGCTCTTTTATAGAGTTTTTTTCTTTTTATTTATTGAAAATTATTTAAATTTAACAATATATTAACGTTTTCAAATACTTAAATATATAATAAGAAAGAGAAAAAGAGAAAGTGTGATACTTTTACGTCCGTTTCGGTCAACACATTAAGTGGAACCGAAAAGAGGAACCAAAATTTGCGTTCTAATCTGGTCCGATTCCTACCGGTTGCGTAGGACACAATGAGTTTCGGTACCCAACCCTATATAAATGTGGGCACGCGCAACTCACATCTGCACTCGACTCACATCGGGTAGTGACAGTCCCTTAATATTTCGCTGAAGTACTGCATGAGTGAATGTAATTAATTGTAGTACTCTCATTCATTGCAAAAAGATGCACCTGTATTTAAATTTCGACTGATTCCAGGTGACTTCGGGCAGCTTGGCGGTCTACCTGTCCAGGGATCAGGAGGTTTGGCTGGAAACTAAAGACTACAGAGGGATGAGAGGAACACCGGCCGGTTACAGCACGTTCTCCGGCTTCCTGCTGCACCCTCACTGATCTAATGGACGGGGGAAAACACAAAACTGCCTTTTTCCTAATTTTTCCTAAACAGTTTTACATCAACTCCCAAGTCTTCCCTTCCTTCACGCTCACATTAAAAGCATTTGATGCAATGAATTGATCTTCTCTGTCAGTAAGCTGATAATTTGAACTGGAAAACCAAAGAAACACAAATAAACAGCTGAAAAAAACACACCAGAATGTGATTTCTCACTTTTTATTTTATTCCTTCTCTGGCTGATCATAACACAGAGAGCTACTTTGCATCTCCATGCATTGTTTAAAGACAGCTGTGTCACAATGTCTGCATCAGTTGTGTTATTTGTGCCCACTCTTCCTTTCTGTCCCTCTTTTCAGCCACATTGCCCCTTCATTGCAAATCTTTACCCTTTCACCAGATGGCGATATTCTTTTTCTCCCACTATGGCCACGCCAAGACCCGCCCTTCAATAGCTATTGGCTAGGCGTCCATGCTTACGCAAGGTAACGTAACCTGATTTGTTCAGGTCCTATCCCCTGACCAATCAGCTATCCTAACCTTAACCACTCAAGGTCAAATGCTTAACCCCAACCAATCGACCACTATGGCGACGCCAAGTGGGTCTTGGCGTCGCCATAGTGGGATTCGTAATTTTGCCACCAGATGCCCCTCAGACTTTCCGACCTGTCCCAGTCACCTGACTCTCTCATTCACCTGTTCAACTTTCCCTTTATCAGCCCTGTAGTACAGACCCAATCACAATTTTTGTTTACAAAAACTCCCGGGTGGAAAACTCCTGCATCCCATACATGTCATTTTTTTAAAGATAATTTTTTGGGCTTTTCCGCCTTTATTTGATAGGACAGATAGGTGAGAGAGAGGGGGAAAGACATGCAGGAAATTGTCACTGGTCGGATTCGAACCCTGGACCTCTGTGTTGAGGCATAAACCTCTCAGGATATGTGCGCCTGCTCTACCCACTGAAACAACCCGGGCACGCATACATGTAATTTAACGGCGCTGAGCAAACAAGAACTCTAGCATCGTTCTCAGCCACTCCCTCTGTTCGCTGATTGGACCACCAAAAAAATTGGCTGGATTACATGCATGCTTTGTTTCCAGAGAATGTGTGAAGGCAATTTGAATTAAGCATGGGAATGACGGACTCTGCCACTTAGAATAACCATGAGGTAATTACAAGATGTAAAAGCATCAAATGGCTATTGCAGAAAAACAAACTGATCATAAATGGGGTATTTTTGATAAGGTTATTATAGCTAAACATGGTTGATTCATAAGGGCATCACACCATGATGCAGATTAACACTGGAAAATACATGTCACCACTTTACCAGCCTGGTCTCACCGAATTAGGACAGAAAGGACTGCCAGGTATCGAACACACGGTTCACACGGTCCCAGCCTGCTCTCACAGAATTACGTGAAATGATCCCGAACTGTTAACACCGCATTACGTGGTGGTGGCAAGGAATGTGTGAAAATTTTGTGTGGCCACTACGGAAAACAATGCCAATGTAAAGTCAATGAGAAGATGACGTAGCATTAATAGTGACTACGGTAGCGAGTAGTATGAAAGCCCGAAAATCCGCATAGGGAGGTTGATTGGGGGGATGGATGGGTCAAACAACACAGGACTTTCACCCAGGAGACCGGGGACCCGTGTGCAGGGCCGGCTCTAGTCCTTTGGTTGCCCTAGGCGAGATTGAGTTTTGCGCCCCCCTAGTCTCGCATTGCCAGATCTCCACAGTGCTGTGTCAGCAATAGAGTAGCAATGTATGTTCATTTTAGTTTCTAGCTTGCATGTAAATTAGATGTCACCAACATTTGGTCTAATCATAACTGGTCTGGCAACCCAAAGGCCAGTGTTTTGAGCATTAAACACTTCATTTCCTGCATTGAGGTTAATTTTTATGCACCTGTCTACCTTTTTCTGAATCAATTTATGCTGGAATTATCTTTAGGCTATGTAAAGGGAAACATAGATTACAATCCAAATATAAAAACATAATGGAATATTTAGCAGTAAGGCTGTCAGGCATTCTGTATTGCTTTCATCTATTTATTATCCTGTAGATCGACTTTTCTAATTATATCTGAGTCACCACACATGTAGCCTATCATTTACTATCACGGGTCGGCAACCTTTTTGATATGAAGTGCCCTTTTCAAAATGTATTGTTTATTAGTGTGCCATGTCAACATTAAGTTTAATTATGACATCACATCAAAATGTAATATCCAGGTATATTATTATTATGATTATGGAAACATGGTTTTAGTATGCAGCGTCCTGATTGGTGTAAAATGACAAAAATATCACTGTCAAAGAGCCTGAAGCGAAAAGTTGTGGAAAAGCCCAGCTTTAATAATCAATGGACTGATAAGAAGGTACTATATGCCTCATTTTCAATGAAATGATGCTGTTGCAAAATAATAATAATAACACAACCAGCATCATTAACAAGAACGAAGAACACGAACATAACGATTGCGTCATTCACGTGCATATGAAGTAACTACATGTATTTGTTTTGGTCTTATAATGCATCCATATCCATGCGGATGAGAGAGTGCTTCAGCATTTCAACCATGATTTCAACACATCAATAACTCTCTTGCACACATATTTCCAGCGTGCCATTGGTTAAGGTCCCGCGTGCCCATGGTGGCACACGTGCCTAAGGTTGCCGACCCCTGCTCTAAGTGATATAGGCTATTACAAGAATAAAGTCACAATATTTCAGAAAATAATCCACCTGCACCATAGTCTGCTGTGCATTACGTGATAGCTCTGCTGATACGGTAGATCTCAGACCTTCTGACAGACTCAGAGCCCCGTTTGGGTCTCTGGTCTCTAAATGACACAACGTTTAGGGAAGTGGCTGTACACTGCTCTACATCTTAGGTGAAAAAACCAAAACTAGACCTACTGCAGAAATACACAGAGCACAAACGAGACACCAGAGCCGGCCCGACGCATAAGCGGCTGCTTAGGACCCCGTGGCTACCAGAGGGCCCCCAAGAGCGCTTGAAATGTCTCACAACTGAGTTCATAACAGAGCCGGTCTATTTAAAGATAAAGTGTTGCTGCTAATTGGTCTCACATTAGTCTTTAAATGCTTTTTTGCACATTATGAGTGCTAAAACTAATATTTACAATTCACAAGTTGGTTTATTGCCAAATGCAGTGGCGACATGTTACAATGTGGACCAACATTGTAACAGACTCAAAAGGGACGCCAATAGACCCGACCAAGCACGTTTAGTTAAAGCGCGTTATATGACGCTAAAGGAGACTTTTAGCGCCAATAACAACAACAAAGGCACCTGACCAGTGTATGTAAGTACACAAGGAATTATGACAAATAAATTAATCTGAATCCAATCTAAATCTGAATCTGAGATTACCCCAAAACAATATTAATCATGGTTAGACTTTTGCATGTAATAGGATGACATGTCCCAAAAACAAGGTCAAGGCAAGAAAAAGCTTTTTTGTTCCAAACTCGCAGAAATAGAAAAACAAATGACATGAAAGAGGATCTGAGAATAACAGAAAATGACAAACTGGCATATTTCACAGGATATAATTATAAAAAATATACAGTACATCAGCTATTTGTTGATAGATACTGGAAATTAAGTAATTTGTGGAACTGATACTGGCATCCGGCAAAAATACTGTCAGGAAAGCCTGAACAACAAAAAGGGAAGTTCAGAGAAAAACAGAACGAAATGTCAATTTGGAAGAAAGATTTTTGTTTAGCCAGATACATTCAATGATGCTTCATCATCAGTTCTTCATCAGGTGGAGTCTTTCCTGACATGTTTCACTTCCTCTGATGGGCCATTTGCTTTGTCAGATGAATGCAATAAAAATAATTACAGATTAAGTGATAAATGCTAAAGACAAGAAGCTTATGTCGATCTTACTAGCTGCGAGTAGAAAGGCCATAACCCATAAATGGTTGAAGCAACAGGCTCCTTTGATCGATGACTGGATAGAAATAGTTTATGACATATACAAAATGGAGAGATGGACATATTATCTCGAACTTCGGCAAGAAGATTTTGCCAGCTTATGGTTTAAGACAGCGGTGTCAAACTAATTTTCATAAAGGGCCACACTGGAAAAGAGACTCACATCAAGGGCCAGACATGTAGAGTTAAATTCACATGCATACATCGAAAAAATTAAAATATCTTTGACTGTATTACTGAATGTCACTTTTTTGGCCACTTTTGTAGCTTTTTCCGACTTTTTTGTGACTTTCTCAGATGTTTTAATCCTACTTTTTTTTATGGGGTTGCATCGTTTCGTTGCTTTTTTTTGTCGCTCTTTTCAACTTTTGTCGCACTTCATCAGACATAAACCCCTAGAAAGTCAGCAAAGAGTTCCTCCTGCCATCATAGAGATAAGCAAATCATGCAAAACAATGATTGATGATTTCATCGTCTGA